>NW_023503616.1:6622583-6907510 GCF_014529535.1 Bradysia coprophila
ACATAAGACGTCTGTGGACTGTCGGAAAATTTGTTATATTGGACTAGGTTCAGAGGAGGGATTTACTTTTTAATCTTTGACTTTGAGTAAATAACCTGGTCTTTAGTTATCGTTTGTTTATTGCCTGACATACATACGGTGTACCGTAGACTAAACACAAAATAAAACACCGGGCTCTGCACCAGGAAAATGATAAACACACGTCACGTGTGTTTAATCATTTATGATTACAGTAAGATGGGTTGTTTTGCCATAATTAACAAATTGTTTATCGTTGTCAACAACCAATTTATTTTTATCTTGAGTTCACGACTACTTTTCGTTGCAATAAAGTTTATAAAATAATCAACGATTCTATTTGTCAGAAGTCGCTAATTGTGATAAATTGATCACAATGATTAAACAACACTCTAAGCTAATAATTCTTCTCAGTGCTTTACATCCTAGACAATACAATAAAATTGAATTTATGAGCATGAACTCTCGTTTCTAAGTCTAACTTATCTTTTGCAGGCAATTTCCATTCTCAAACGAACAAGTTCGTATTCTACTTTACCAAGAAACTGAATCCAATGGACGAAAACTTCTATTCGATTCAAATGCTATACAGAAAGTAAATCTGTCAGCAAGTAATACTCCGGCTGATAAATCATACATCGAAATCAGCGATGGGATTGGTTACAAATACGTGAAACCCGAAAATGATCACAATTCCATTGGTGAGATGGTATTTGGTTCGGTGGCGATGGCTTACAGAGGGACCGCCCTAAAGGTAAAATATTCTTTTTTTGCTACGTTGATGCGACATTTCATTATTGCTAATTTTAGGTCCATTGGATGCACAGCCCCACTCGAATACTATGCTCGAAAGTGTTTCTGTCGCCCATTTATCCGAACCAATTCTTAGCCAATTCGTCGAATGATAGCGCTAACCATACGGATGTGAATTCTCTAGACACGAGTTCGGTAAATTCGTTTTCGTTGTCAGTGGGTGTCAGTGACCAATTGAATGTTTTGGGCTGTGAAAAGTACCACACGAATCCTTTGGACGTGCCACATTCAGAAACATCGGAAAGCGGTCCCAGTTTTGCATACAGCGATTCTGGATATGGTGGCGACGGATGGAATGTTTCGTGTTCATCATACTGCCCGTACTCATCAAC
Source organism: Bradysia coprophila (assembly GCF_014529535.1). NCBI lineage: Eukaryota > Metazoa > Arthropoda > Insecta > Diptera > Sciaridae > Bradysia > Bradysia coprophila. Next base: position 6,623,747 of record NW_023503616.1, read on the forward strand.
ACGTAGTAGTTTGACGTCGATGTACAGTGACCGTGGTGAAAACTCGCGAAAATTTAGTGTCGATTCATCCATGGTAGACTCGTCGACGGGACGAAGTAGTGGAAATTTACAACGTAGAATATTGCGCAACATGTCAACGTCATTTGAAAACCGAAAATCAGTTAGTGATTGTATTGGATTTATCGGAGACAACTCTAGTCAACAAACTACTCAGGGTGGAAGTGAAGGTTATATTGTTAAGGCGCGCAGAAGTAGCGAACAAGTGGAAAGTCGCAGCAATCCGGAAATGATGCGAAGGAAAGGTGCCAGTGGAGACATGTTTCGGAATCATCATTCAAGCGTCCGTTCGACGCTTCGACGGGCCAAAATCGGTTTGGCAGTTTGTATAACCATGTCGGAGTCGGTTGAAAAGGAAATGCAACTCTTTTGTTCCGAGCACATTGCACTACTAGAATCGATGATGTGTCGATTGAGAGCGGCTGCTGAAAATGCTTGGATTAATTCCAAACGGAATGGTCAGGTATGTTGAGCTCTTGGCAGTTTAAAATGACGTTCATTGGTTAATTTGGAAAACTAAAATTCATTTAGGTAATGCTGCTTCACGCCTGGTTTTCAGCAACCGAATGGATAACTGACTTGTTCACCGCACCCAGACTAATCGAACCAATTTGGCTGGCATTAAGCTGTGGATACTCGAATGATCCATCAAGTTTAGCGCACAATTTCATGAATGAGCTATGCTGGTTGCTGAATTCAGCCGATACCAAAGATACTAATTTGTAAATGAATCAAATACGTCACATTGACTGCACCATCAATATGTAACCATTCTCCTTTTCTTTTCTTTGTTCGCATAGTTTTGTAAGTAAACTTCTTACCGCAATTCTCACACATCATCTTGGCTGGGTGTGCACTGTGGCACCAATATCAAATTATTCCACGTCGTCGAAGAATGTTGCCGAGGCCATTGCCAAGGAAGAAAAGGATAAAATGTCTGAAATATCGAAATATCATCCATATAACGCTCTGTGGGCGCAGATGGGTGATCTGTACGGCGCTATTGGCAGTCCACCGAAAATATCAAAGACAATCGTATGTGGAAACGAAACAAAGTTCGTGGAAAAAGTGTTAAATGTGCTCACCTATTTCATTCGTTGCGGTGAAATCCGACGTGACGTACGGACAGAGATTTTCGAAAAGACGGTAGTAGATGGCATTGTGAATAAATATGCGAATCCAGTTGTGGATGTGAACAGTATTGTTGATTCGGTTACGTTGTGCAAATCGAGTATTTTGAAAAAGGCTACCGGTCTAACACGTACGCCCACATGCATAAAAGATTTGACTGCATTAAGTGATAATAGTTTAAGTGAAGCGAATGCTAATCAAGCAATTAATTCTAGTCTGACATCGGCGTTCAAGAAAAACGACATCCCCAATGTGTTAATATTCCGCGAATCGCGAATTGTGCGCCAGGAATTGCGAATCGGAAATTTTCTCATGGACACGGGCATTGAAATGAACACAAAACAGAAATTAGATATGCAAAATTACCAAGCCAGAGGTCAGCTGGGAGAACATATCAAATTATTGGTTACAAGTCCAGATAATGAAGAGATAAACGTGGGAAGTTTGGATGAATACAGCACTGAAAGTGAGGATACGGTCGAGGAAGCGACCGAGTGTTCGGTCGGTGTTAATCCAACGCCTCAGGTATCGATAATTGGTCCAACGCTTAGTGATATGATAACAGCAAATAGTATTGGTCAAGGTCGTAATCCGTCTACATTCCTATGGGGCATTGAGCCAGTAAAGGAAGGATTGAGTGTGGAACAATGGCAAAACATCGAAAAAGGCATCGAAATGCGCAATGGCAACTGTTTGTCCGATGGTAAATTGGACATTTTCTCCGTATACAATAAAGAACAAGACGTACCTGAATTGAAACGATCTAAAAGTTTGTACACCAAATCGACCAATGCCAAGAACAGCGATCGCGTGCGAAAACAAAAATTGATAAGGAAGGCAAGCTTTTCGTTTGTTGACTGCCAGAACGACGAACACAATGATCCATCCGAATTGAAGAGTCATCCAAGCTTATCGGATTTGATAACAGCGAACAGTGTCGGTGTCAGTGAACGATTAACCTGGGGTATTGAACCATACAAAGAAGCCGTTAGTTTGGAGGAAGAGCAACACTTTGAGATAGCGAAAAAGCGTATTGAAAATACACGTCGTCAATCCGGTGTGGTATTCGTTCTGGGCGATAATGACACGTTGATCGGATTGAAAAACAACGGCAGCAATGAAATTAAAAAATCCGAAACTGAAACGAAAATCGAACGTAGTCTGAGTATGAAGAAGACCTGTTCGCATAAGAAACATTCCGGGGTAAAATTCAATTTCGAACAATATCCGCAAATTGCCACCAATTACATGAAAAACAAAAACATCGACATAGCCAACTATGACTTCATCGACAAAGGACTGAAATTGGAAGAAGGATCGAATTTGATTTATGGACCAAGCACCAGCAATTTCCCCAGCAGCACCAGCGAAGACGACAATACCGAATGTGAATATTGTGCGGGCAATACATCACGCATCTTACAAACGCCATCGAATGCCACCGAATTGGAATTTTCGGTGGATGACAACAACTATTTACCGTTTATGGATACCAAGAAGGTATCCGATGCCACGTCGTCATCATCGTCACCATCGCCATCGAAAGAAACGAAATCGAAAACGAAAACTGTCGACGATAAGTTACAGCCATCGAAACAGATTCAGTTCATCGAATTGCCAATGCCGCAGTACACCGTCGTTAAGGACGAAAATGACCACTCAAAGCAATCGCAACATCGTCCCGGCTTTATACCGTCGCTGTTCATTGGGGTTACGGATCATTATATATCAGACATGGTACTGCAGGTAAGGCGCAATGCTTATAACAGATTTTATCTTGAAATTTGAAACATTGTGGTGTCCGATACTTTATCCATTTGTCCTTTGCAAAATGACAATAGGATTAAGTCTTCTGTACGCACGAGTTAACCAGTATTATTGACATGACCGTACTAACAGATTTTATTTCAAAAACTTTGCAGGGAACAATTGCACCTCCAGCTAAATGGGAAGGCAAATTAAAGAATCATCTGGCCTTGGCATCACGTTGTGCAATGATTGAACAAACACCTACCGAAAATATCGCAATTATAGCCAACATTGACAAATGGTAAACATTGTTAACCCTGTCTCCATGCTGCATGTGTCTTACTTCTTCCTCTTCTTTTATAAACAGGGATGTGAAATTGATGTCTTCGCAAACAACAGTTTTGCCGAACACCAACGGGTCCTGTATTGGCATGTCTCAATTGGTATCATCAATGCTGGAAACCGTTCATGCAATGTGGACGTCCGGTATCAATGCTTACCAGTGCATGTCGTACATAGAATCGAAACTGCAAGAACTGTACCTTCAATCGGAAACTTTGGCTGCCTTCCTGTTAGCAACGAATTTCTGTAATTTAGAGACGATAACGTCAGCTTTAAACTTAACGGAATACGATGTGCCTTTGTTAATGTCTGTAGCCAGTTGTCATACACCCCAGTTGACTGAGAAATATACATGTAGCTATGGTCGATAGGATCTCTCGGCTTTGTAAGCCCCATTATGCTATTAAATTTGTCAGAATTTCCAACGCTTTCAATTCTTGGGAAATATTTTCTGTTACTGCAGTCATAACTCAGGACCAATTATAAACCAAACACTTAGGCTAATGTACTGTCGGAACCACCAAATTCTATCACTGTGCACATATTTTTCTATCATACAGTTTATTGGTCAGAGTCAATATTAAAGTGAAGTAAAGTCGATGCTAAGAGTCGCATTCATAGTCTTCAAAATGCCTATATTGCCAAGGACCTTCGTGTTATACAAATTGTGGTGAAGGTTTAGATCTGACTAGACGAAAATTGTAAGAACAAGAAGAAAATTGACTTAATTATAGACAAGGGCTAAGCTATTAGCTGCAATCGAATTAATTCAAGCATTCACATTTTAGAACACATTTCTTTTGCATACCACTACTGCCAACTAACTTGGTTGATGCATGTGATTGTGAACACCCAAAAAAGGTTCTATCGGTTAAGACATATTCTAAGAGCTGGTAGAAGGAGGGCCACAAATGTAAAGAGTTTGTTGTAGACAAGACAAAACTAATAAAACGAATACCAGCTTGCGTTTTAACAATTAAGGAACGAAGTCTTTCTAGGCAACGCTATATACGGGGAGGTAGCGTCAATTCAATAGAGACACTCATATACAAAATTCACCTCATCATAGGAGGTCTACGCGCATCTAATAAAATGGCGATTGACGCTATCTCCGCAGCGGTATACAGCATTCTAGTATCGTATCGTTCTGCGCATTCATGTGAATGCGCGTATTTTGTAAAAAGGATTATCATTCTTTCGCAGACCCCAGTTTCTTATGCATGTTAAAACTGATGACGTAAAAGATTGTTTGAAACTGCTATCATCAAAGGAAGTAAAAGATTCGATAACTATACTGGTGACATCTGTGAAAGTTTAATGTTTTCAATTGGATGATGTCCTTTTACACTATTAAAACTGGTAAAATGTAATAAGAAAAAACCCTTCCATTCAAGGAGAACTGCTTCCACGTTCTCCACATCATTGTGATATGTAATTTAACGGAATATGTTATCTGTCGGTTTAGGTTAATTTTTTACAGAAATAATAATAATAAATCAATGAAGTGTGTAGACTTTTTAATTGTTTTTATGTTAATTTAACTTTACAAACAGTCAAAATAAAAATCAATTTTGATAACATCGCAGTTTTGAGATTAAATATTTTTTTCCCTTTTATTTACAAAGATCTGACCCACATCATTGAGTTAATTTTTTTTTTTTAAATTATATTTAGGGAGCTCTCTTAAGTGTAAAGAATGATATAAAACATAGACGTAAAATGTTTGCTTATATTTTCGTATTTTTTCGTTATTATTGTAATACAGAAGATGTTCTAATCGTTCCTCAATTTAGTTGTTGTTTTGTTTTCGTTTTCTTATCGTAGACATAAGATTTGTAATGTTATGTAGTGACAAGAGAATAATTTATTTTTATCATGTTAATGTAACGAAATAAATTAATTAACAAATTTTTTTAGTTTTTAAACTTTTCTTTCACTGCTCAGAACTGAAATACATACAAAATACATCAAATAGACCAAGTGATCGCCTGGATTTCATTTTCTCAAGGCCACGGTTTGAAGCTTACTTCTTGTTTCCAGAGGACTTTTGTGAGGGTCGGGTCTAGTGTATGTTTCCGTCGTCACTCATCTGTGTTAAAAACTTAACAACTTAAGAATGGAACTAAAGAAAATTATTGAAATACTAGTCGTGCTTAGAACAAATTGATTTGACACTAATTTGGGATGTCTTAGATTTCTTGTGTACGACTACTATGTATAACGGCTGAGATAAACTGAAACACCAGAGACTTAGGTTCTAGAAGAGGAGGCAGCTATCTAGCAACCATAGCGCTCAAAAATAAAAGTTGTGTTTTTTCGTAATAACACAGGAACTCCTCGGTCTCTTTTCAAGTAACTGGTAAATCCCACAATTAAATTATACACCAGCAGAAGTCTACGTTCCGCCTTGCACAAAGTTTACTTAAAAAAATTTCAAAAACCTTGGTGAAATTGGTAAACAGACTACTGTTATTAATTCGAATAGGAAATTTCCTAAACAAAAAAAAAATTATCTTTAGGACAGTTATAGGATCCACCTAAAAAGTTTCAAGCCCTCTAAAACTTTTACGCATCTGATTAGATAACAGTAGGGCCAGGATTCCTGTTATAGACCTGTGGAGTGTCAAGGCAAGTTAAATAAGTGATCTGAATTATATTTCATTATTTCTCATCACAAAGTTGAATTCACAGTGATCCGTTTTCCAGCCGTGTTACCTTCGTTTTCCATTTGTTGACAGTTGGTTGGAATCAAAACAATGTAAAAGTCATCTAAACAATAGAAAAATCACTTAAACGGATAGCTAAACGGAGGCAAAACGGACGACTGTGAATTCAACTTAACAGTCTTAGAGTGAGAAAGATAGATCATTTTTATTATACGGTACGTAACCCGACTTAATTTTCAACTGGTCTCAAGGTCGACTGTCAATAATTTATGAATGAAAACAACGCACTTAGACAGCTGCCAAATAGAGTACTATTTTGTACGAAATTGTTTTTAACAGTGTTTTACAGATGTGTAACACACCGTCAAGATTCAGTACCTCATTTAGAGTACCACTCATGCTTGAAGTGCGTTGATGAAAACTAAAATTGAAAATCGGACTCCGTGTTCAAACAAAACAAATTTGCTTGTGATTTCTTAGATTTTAACGTGTGACGTCGAGACCAGTTATACCAAAATCGCTCTCACTTAACACTTCACAGAGTGTTAAAATAGTATAGAGTGTTATGATGAAAGAGAAAGAAATATTTTGACAAGTACCCCAAGGCAAGTTATAATCAACTGGTCGTCGGTCCTCTCGCTCGCATCGTAAGATGTTGAAACAGAAGCAAATACCTTGACAATTACCCCAAGGCAAGTTATAATTAACTGGTATTCGGTCGTCTCGCTCCTATCATAACACTCTATATCAAAAAGAGTGTGCCCCCATCGAGCTCAGTTAAATTAACTGCTTTGTTTTTAGTTAACTGGACTTTTACATTCAAATTTTCACATATCACCCATCCAGCCCAGTTGAATAAGAACTTTTTACTATCTTTTTTTCCGCTCTTTTAACACTATAATAATAAACCATCTATCTTCTGACTGTGTCACGAAAGCCTATGAAATTTATGTCATTATAACGGCAGCTTACATTCGCATCTGGCAACACATTGTAGTGGTGTCAATAAATGTCAGAACGTCTTTTTTCTTCAACAAAATCCAATTCGTAAATCCATCGCTTCCAACAGCACAAAATATTAGTCTGTTTAAATGTTTTTGAATGAGAAGGAACTGTGTAAATTAAAATGGGTGATGCTAGTGAATGTGTTATTAATTGGACCAACGAACAAGTTGCCCAATGGGCTAAAAGTGAACACCTAAGCAAAACGATTGAGGAGCTAATAATTGGTGAAGACATAGATGGAAAATGCATTCTTTGTTTAGAAGAACGAGATATTCATACGTTTCGCGAAAAATATTCGTATAATTTAAAATTCGGTGACATCAAACGGTTTTGGATTGCTATCAGATTACTGCAACGGGATCATCAAAATCTAGCAAATTTATTCGGTTTACACGATTCAGGTCATACGCCACACCAATTGCATGATATAGTACACCTGAATGACATTGATTCTAACAATCGAATATCACCCCCATTGTCAATTGATGGACGAGCAACCACAATTCAACCGGAACTATTCAAAACCTTTATTAGCTTAGGTGAGTTGATTTTTATTCATGAAATCGAGCCACGATTCGCGTGTGCTACTTTACTTAGGTTTGGTTAATACAACAACAAACAAATTGAAATGCATTGCAAATTTTATCATTTTTTGTACTTTGTTATTGAACATTATATGAATCACTAAGTCAGTCACCGAACGTGACGATAATATCAACAAATTGAACTGAAAAATCATCAATCGAAATCGATTGCCAAAAATGAATATCGCACTTGTTCGCCGTTTTCATGGTCGTTCTTGTTTATGCGTCGTAGAAATGTTAAAATTTGCTGTTACTGCAAGTTTCTAGTCACTCAAGACATATATCCACCCAACAATCTAATGTTTATATTATTTCGAAATCTTTTATTTCACCGGCGATCTAACCGAATGTTGATCTGCTTGGTCAAATAGGTCTGCATTTACTTAATAGTCATTTTGTTGCGAAAAGATTTTTTTTTTAAATTGTCTGAAGTGACATAATAATAGTGTCGACGGACAATGCAATATTGCGCTGATTATAATCTAATGATTGCCTTCATTATAGTAATTCTAAAGTCGATTAGTCATGATGTCATACAAGAAAAAGAACGCTCAGCCTAATCGCTCGGAAACTTCCGAAGGAAAATCACTCGTTAATTTATGCATAAAAAAGTGTCATTACAAACGCAGACATATCAAAAACAGATAAATTAAACTAAACATACGTCGTTTCATGCAGTTGAACCAAAAACATTTGAATTCTAGTTTGAATTTCAAATGAAATTTTGTTTTACATTGCGTTAGGAGTTGTTAGTGAGGTATGAAAATACTTATTTCATGGAGTATTCATGGACTAACATACGTACCTATTTTTAGGGAATCAAATTGCCGAAAATTCCTGAATTCTGGTTTCTTTTTAATACCATCCCAAATGTAATCGATTAAGATCAAACACATAAAAAGCAATTGATAGAACCAACTTGAGGAACAGATAAAACGTGACGGAAAAATTAGGCCCGTGACGTCTTTCACGGACTACTCATTCCAGCTAAGAAACAATAGCAGAACTTCAATTACATAGAATGTAATTTTGCGCATTTATTGCGTTTTAATGGTCATTCGACGCAATAAACAGCAATTTCAAGACGAAAACAACTTTTTTAATGTTTTAATAGATTAAATTTCTTGAATTTTTATATAATTTTCTCGCTAATAGCTCTTCTACATTACGTTATAGTAAGCTATATTATCTGCACACAACAACAATACCAATGTGAAATTGATTTATTCAATGTAATATGATTCAGATTTCTCATGATAACATGAATAATTAGTTCAATTATTGAGTGTGTTTGCCTACATCCAATCCATCTCTTCTTTGTGACTAAAAAGTGACATTTTAGTAATTAGATGAATTCGAAGTTATACTTCGAACGAATAATTTTTTTCTACAAATTTTTCTTCACGGTCATGCGAACAAAGGTCGTACGATAATACACTTCTTTATCAAAGTTCTTTGTTTGTTGTGGTTGCTTATACTATACATTACATCATAGTCAGTAAATTGAATTTCTGATTAGGACTTTCTTTTCAAGCGTGTTAAGTGTATGCAGTTCATGAATTCTGATGAATTCATTGTGTTGTGTCATCGTATAGCTTATGGAAATTGTACAGATTCCAGCAATTTAATTTAATTTAAATTAATTGCAGGAATGGTGGAAGTAGAGGAAACGTATTAACCTGTCACATACATATCTGTTATCTGTTATCGATAACTACGACAAAAATATTGACAAGATCTGGGTAATGTAGTCCTTTATAGTGTAAAATACATGTCTAAGAAAAATTGAAGTACAAGATTTGAAATAAACCGATTAAAAATACGTTTATCGATGGAAGTAATAGACCCGATAATAATACTGGTCATATGCTTGCCGTCTGAAACATGTTAATCACCCAAAACAAAATTAAAAAATTCTTATTCTTAGAAAATTTTCTTTATATTAAGTTTGAGACACGTGCCAGAACTACAGTAACATTCCTTTTCTCCACAGAATAAGAAGTAAACTTTTCGTGTTCAATTACTTGATTACACCGCAAAATAAAGTGATGAGCTGGAATTGTATACCTAGATTTCTATTGTAAACGGAAAAATTTTATCGATATAGAATGCATGCTTTTATGAAACTATTCCTATACCAAATTTATCGCTGATGATACATTTGTTCTCATTTGTAAAATCTACTGGTTGTTTATGCTAGTAAATGTTTCCACTTAATCTGTTGACGCACAATTTAACCAGAAAAACGACGAGCTTTAACAAGTTGTCTAAAAGTGTAGTTTGTGTTCCAATGCATTTAGATTTTTAGTGCATTAGCACTAAATCATTGAAATATGACATTCCATCATGCAATTACACATCTTATTCGATAAATTTTTTGTTTAATAAAAACCATTCATATTCGCCTGACTCATTACAGTCACAATCGCTGTGCTGTAACAAATATAGCGTGAATAAATATCTAGGTAATATTGTTGTTATTGCTCCTAATCAAAGTTAAACATTCAGTATTTATACATAGCGTCAGCCAATTTCAATACAAACAGACCGAAGTTATTGTAATTTATATGCGTGTGCTTTCATATTTGATGTTTGTTTACATTCGAATTTTAGATCTGGAAAGCAATAATTTTATCATTTCGTATAAATCTTTCTTCTTCGTTTTGATTAGTCTCCGGTACGTTTACTGTAAAGTGAACACAAATCGACTCATTCTGTTTCGATATACTATCAACAACTGTCTGCAGTGTTGATTGAGCATACGCATGGACTTGTTGCGTTGCGAAAATAATGAGTTAGTTTGCGTATATATGGGTTGGATATGGATAAAGTTGTATTTTAATGGCAACCGTATAAAGTGGCCTCTAATCTCTTATAGCCCATGAAAACATATTTTATTATCAGGAAATAATTTTGCGGTGGGTAAACAAAGACGTAGAAACTTAGCTGCTCGTATTACTCTCAATGTTTTGCTGACGATCTCTCAGTACTTCTAGTAGGAATCTGTGTATCAACGATATCAGACGCAATGCAATCAGCACTTAGACTGATTGAATCCTGGTGTCAAAGTAACGAACAAACGGCGAATCCAAGCAAAACAAAACTGATACTTTTTACTCGTAAGAAAAAAGTCATCGGTTTCAAAAAACCAAAATTTTATCACGAAGAAATTGAATTGTCAGAATACGTGAAATACTTGGGAATTTTACTAGATTCAAAGCTTTACTGGATTGTCCACATGAATTACGTTATCCAACGAGCCACGGCTTCGCTGTGGCAATGTCGTAGACTTTTCGGTAACGACTGGGGACTCAGCCCTAAGGTTCTTCACTGGATCTACACTTCAATTGTCAGACCCAGGCTCTGCTATGCCGCCGTTATTTGGTGGCCAAGGTGTCAGCTTAAGACTGTACAAACTCAACTGAGCAAACTACAAAGGCTAGCTCTCGTAGGTATCACTTCTGCTATGAGGACAACTCCAACCGCAGCGCTTGAAGCGCTACTGAACATCGAACCATTACACATCCACATAGAATCGGTTGCCCGAGCGTCTTTTCTACGACTCAAACAATCCTCCCTTCTTAACTGTGAATCAAATTTCGGTCACTCAAAACTGTGGAAAACAATGATAAATCAATCTCCAGAACTAAACATGCCCTGTGACTTAATCACACCAACTTACAGATTCAAGAGATCATTCAGTGTCAATATCCCGGAGCGTGAACACTGGTCAAATTCTGACTTGAGTTTAAGTGATAAGGTATCATGGTTTACGGACGGTTCACGTTGCAATAACATGACCGGCTCAGGAATGTTTTGCCCAACTATGGGAAAAGAACTTTTCATTCCACTTGGCATGTATACTACGGTCTTTGTAACAGAAATATATGGAATACTTGAATGTTGTAGATACATTCTTAAACATTGCGTCTCAAACTCCCCACCTGTCGTCATATGCACAGATAGTCAAGGAGCAATTAAAGCCATAATGAGATATAAATTTTCGTCAGCAATAGTACTTGAATGCCGCGACACAATTCAAAAATTGTCGGAATCTATCCAAATTTCACTTATCTGGGTCCCAGGTCACTCAAAAATAGCCGGTAATGAAAAAGCGGACGAACTAGCAAGACTAGCTTCTAGTACTCGTTTCACTGGCCCCGAACCAGCAACCGCAGTATCATTTTCTACCCTCCAACGAATAATATCGGACTGGAAAGCCCAAAAGTTCAAAAATCACTGGAATTCATTGAACACCGCGCGACAAGCCAGAAACTCAATTAAAATAAACAACAAAAATACTAAATATCTCTTGTCGCTCAGTAGATCCAATATTAAAAGGCTCACAGGCGTTCTAACAGGTCATGACACCTTGAAAAAACATCTTCACACGATAGGTATATCAACTGACCCATATTGCGACATGTGCGGCGATATTGAAACTACAGAACACTTCCTTTGCCATTGTCCAGCGTATATCAAGTCAAGAGCAACACATCTAGGCTCCTATACAATCAATTACAAATCAATATGGAGTATTGCTCCAGCAGACATCCTTAAATTCATAAATAAAACCAAAAGAATTTAAGTAACTGTGGGGAAGCACAACAGGCCCATCTGAGGCTTAGGTGCAGGTTATATTCCACCCACTTATTCTATCTATCTATCTAGCTGCTCGTAACTTTGCTTTATGAAGAACTTTTAACTCACTTTAGAATTAGTATTCAACAAACAACATTCCGTTAGTAGTTAATGGTAATATGTCGAACCTCCTTGGAGACTTGGAATTGTGTGGTCTGATTCGAATAGCACTGAAAATTTGACTAACTTTTTGAAGAAGTGACGAATTTCTGATGAGAAGTCAACGAGTCTTTAGACTTCTTGAAGAAACAGTGTTCTTGAAAGAACGTTAGCTATAAGTTATTTCGGGAAACATTCGTCGATAGTCATATCTCGAATTTTCATTTCAATCTGAGGCAGAGGCTCCCAATTTCTAAAGAAACAGTTTCCAAGTGCAAATGTTCAGCCGAATCCGATTTTCCACCAACAAGCCGCTCGTATTACCCATTAAAAATGAAACTTTGTTTGATGTGAATTTTCAATAGCTAAGATAAACAGAAAAACGAAAAAGGATGATTCAGTAGATCTCAGATACACTGTGAAAACTAATTCTTTTCTAGAAACAATCCAACCTTTACCATGCACCTGTGTCCAAATTTTCATTTTGACGAGTTGGTGATTGTGATCGTAAGCCGAAGGCGCAATACCCTCGAGGCTCACACATAGAACGAGAATTTAAATCTTTTTCGACTCGGGTCATTTAATGGCTTTTACATTCGCCTTTCATCGAAAATCACGAAAAACACCAAAAAATTATCAATTTAACCCAAAACTTAGCACCAAACAATCACAAAATATGTCGATAACTTCAATAACAGACAATAGTTTATTACTATACAAGGGAAGTAATTTGATATTTCGTATCCAGATGAGGAGAAGTGTCCGAGGGCTTTAGCCCGGGGTAGTTTTACTCATCGTGATACGAGATATCAAATTATTTCCCGAGTGTAGTATGACGTTTTGCTTTACGAAGGAGGGAAAGACTTTTCCGTATGGACGGAAAGTCCATTTTCCCTCCCTAGTAAAGGAAAAATATTGCAGCAACACAACAACGATTCTTGACAGCGTTCGTTTTTGAAGAGAGAGTTTGTTAACTCTAGGTGAACAATTTCCAATATTTAATCCCTAGAGATTACAAATTTGCGTGGAACATTTTGACATTTTCTAAATATGCGAATTCGAATAAAAGTCGTGTTTTCGATCAAAGGCGAATGTAAAAATGTTGTCACACTCTTTGATGACTTATTGCGATGAAATATTTTTTTTATTCTACACAACTGCCATGTTTTATGGATGAAAAAAGTATGAGCGAAATTTTCATTTTCAGTTCCAACTTTTCCTGTAAAATATCGTCAGCTGAATTTTTAATAGACAAAATATTCGTATTCAAGTACATTATGAAATGCATTAGTAAAATCCATAGTGCTCGCGAATAGTTAATGTTGCATATTGTTTGCTTTTTCTTTAAAGACAATTTTTCTTGCTAGGTGATAATGGAATGTGCAATATGCATGCACAGCTTTATTAATTGAAAATGTCAATAGCATGTTTCGAACAATGAAATTTATTATTTATTATCTGTGGTTGATTAAGTTGGTAGATAAAGAAGTGCTAATACACGATTAAACAGCTACTTGTATACAACACGATAAGATTTTGTAGAAAGTTCATTGTTTTCTGATTCAAGGTGATTAAAGGTATAGAGCGTAAAGAGGCACAAGTGTTTTTTTTTTGTTCTTTGCCTAACATTTTATTTGCATTATAGTTGCCTTGCTGAAACTTGCTTAAAAGAGTCAATTAACCTTTTCAAGAACAGATATTATGCTTGCATGCACCTAAATGGAAATTCTGCGCAATAGATGTGAAAATTCCAGTTTAGGCACTAGCTAGCAACAAGATTTTATGTACAGTAGTGGGATCTTCGTTTTTCCAAAACATCACTTTTACGCACTAGTGCGCAAAAGTATATATGAAAATCCATTTATGCACTACTTTGATTGCACTACTGTACATAAAGTAACAAATTTGATTGACCTACCACGTATGTTTTTCAATCAATTAAATTAATTTATTATTAGAAGTAAGCGCATTAATATGGTAAGCGCATTGATCCCACTAGCAGCATACGTGCATACACTCAAGTCGTATCTTTGTTTCTAAATTAACTTGTCTTGTTTGTAAAGTCCTTTTTTTCAAAAATTTATCATAATCAGCAGATGAGTGATTTGAACTCCGTTTGACTTTGATTCGGACGTGAATGTCACTTGATTCAATTAATTAAATTCATTGCACGTGAAACGTTCTGTTAATTTGTATTTTTAAAATCATGATATGACACACGAAAGTTTAAAGAAAAAAGTTTTCTATTTTCAGTGTTAGGCGATGGAAATAGATTGATTGAAAACAATTACAATTGTAATCATATTCATTCATGTAGGCATATTGATGTTATATTTGGATGTTAAATAACACGTTGGTGTGGGGTAAAATATAAAGGTTTCTAGAAAGGGTTTCTCTGTATACTTTGAAACTTATGTGAAGGACAATCGGGGCAGTTGAATCTAAATTTCATAGACAGGTTATTTTAAGAGCCAAATTTTTTAAATTTAAAAATGCCTCAAAAGACTTCTTGTTAGTGACAAACACTTTTTTGTCCTTGGGTTCAAACGTATACTTATCTTAATTTTGGATTAAGAGTTTTGTGACAACACCAACTAACAACAAACGAGATAATGGAAAGTAATCGATATGTTAATATCTATTTTTCTTAGCTGATCACCTTGATGTGGTGGCTGCACCCACAACATACACAGTCATATGTATTGGGTTTCTTTCTTGAAAATATAGACCACATCTATTCTTTGTGCTTTTCATTTTGTGCTAATGGACCACGACATCAACAATTAATGGAAATCTCTAGCTAGCAGGGCCTGCTTTAGGACATATTACTAAAATGTATCGAATACTTTTACGAGTGTGCGAAAACTGTAGTTTACAAAATTTATTCACTTCTTTGGCCCTCACAATGTAACAGTTTTATATATAACTACGGATGAAAACAAGAGTTTACTTGTGAATTTCCGAGGCGTGGCCGAGGTCAATAAACACATGTAGACTAGATCTTTCATCTTTCTATACCAACTTATGTAATGAGTTAGGCTTACAAGCTGAGTGCGTCGAAATTAGTGCTTTAAAAGTACAGTGGATAACTCGGGATAAAAATGAAAATTTACACTCGCGGAATTCTGAAAACCGACACATTTTCAGTTTTGTGTTTTTTCAGTGTTTTGTGATTTTTGCATGTATTTTTAAAGAGAGAAATCAAGAACTCGCGTAAAACATGAAAATATGTCGGTTTTCAGAATTCCGCGTGTGTATGTTTTACTGTGTTTATTGACCTCTACTCCGCCTCGGATCAACACGAAAACTCGACTTTTCAGTATTTTATTACTTTTTATGTAATATTCTATTTCTCGACTCTTATAGTGCAGCGCTAAGCATTTCGTTACTATATTTCATATTACTATACCAATAAATTGTTGTAATAGCGTCAGCGTGTCAAAGTTATATCTGCACGATCAGCAATCTTCTATAAACCATAATTTATAACGGACATGTTCATCCGCTCTGCACTTAACGGATGACGACGCCGACAGAAATATAGAGTCTACCGTTTCATTTTTTTTTTTTTTTGAAATAGAAACTATTCCTTTCTGAGACCAAACATTGCTTTCCTACCTATCTAACTTTTTAAAGGAAACATTGTCGTAAGATTTTTAATTTTGGATTATCATTTGCAGCTTATGCGTTCCTTGTAACATGGATAACCGCTATAGTCATGGTTATCGTGCACGAGCGAGTTCCAGATATGAAACGGTATCCTCCGCTACCCGATATATTTTTAGATAACGTGCCACACATACCGTGGGCATTTTGCATGTGTGAACTGACTGGAACACTTTTATTTATAATTTGGGGTAGCTTGCTTGTAAGTATCTAAATGTCTCTGTAGTTTTTAGATAAAGATATAGAATAAGCTTCTCCATTAGAACTTTTATAGAGACTCACTTTTCATTTCTGAATCTTAGGTGGTGCATAAACATAGAATGGTTTTATTGCGACGGTTTTTCGCATTGGCTGGAACCGTATTTTTGCTGCGATGCGTTACAATGTTGATTACGTCGCTCAGTGTTCCGGGAACCCATTTGCAATGTAATCCAAACGATCATCAAATTGATGATACAAAGTGAGTGATTTCACCCGATCGATAGTCAATAGACCGATTGTCCTACAATTTGATTCTTCCATTTCATCAATAGCCTGACACCGATGGAGTCGGTTCTGCTACGCATATCAAGGGCGTACACGATTTGGAGTGGTTTGGGAATGTCGATTAGGGGTGTTAGAACTTGTGGTGATTATATGTTCTCTGGACATACTGTAGCTTTAACAACTTTGAATTTCTTTATAACTGAATGTGAGTGAATTTGTGACATTCATTGGGGCGGCAAAATTTCATTGAACGAAATAATGTTTTTCAGATACTCCACGTCATTTGTACTTTTTACACACTATGACATGGCTGCTGAATATGTTTGGCATTTTCTTTATTTTAGCAGCTCATGAGCACTATAGTGAGTTGTTCGCGTGTTGCCTATGTTCCAGATGATCTAAGATTGATTTTCTATTACAGGTATAGACGTGTTCGTAGCCTTCTACATAACATCAAGACTGTTTCTCTATTATCACACGTTAGCCAACAATCAGGTGAAAAACAATTTACTGTTACAGTCACAATCTTGCTTGCTTAGTCGATAATCACTAAATAGTTCCAAGATCTAATCGAAACTTTCTCATCGTTCTAGGCTCTAATGTCACGTGACTCGAATCGAACACGTATATGGTTTCCAATGTTCAGTTACTTTGAAAGTTCTGTGGATGGAATCATTCCAAACGAATACGATTCCATCGAAAATGTCCTAATGAACATATTCTCGTGTATCTCGTACGTAAAAGATTGCTGTATGCTGACTGCACGTCGATTCTGGATAGCACACAATCAACTAACACCGCTGCCGGCAAAAGTTATCCGCCCGAACACTGCACTGAACAATTTGCATTTAAACAGTTCGTCCGGCAATAATGGGACGGGCAATGGTAATTTATCGACAACTAACAATGATACAAGTACGGACAAATTAGGGTCCGATGATATTAAGAAACTATTGAACAAAAATATTTAGAGAAAATATTTTTTAAACAAAATTCGAAATACTAACTGATATAGTATTCCACATACTTCCGGGGATTAGTTTAGGGATCGTTATACTTTGGATGTGTACAGAAAAGTATTTGTTATCGTGACCATTTATGATTCAAATTTTATGTATTTTCATTTGTTGATTATTTTTGTTTTGTTTTTCAAATTGAAATTTGCCTTAGGTTACGTCTCTGTTTCCGACAATTATTGACGCTAATTTGTCTTCCCGCAAGGTTTGTCGTCGATTTGATTTAACCTTTTACGAACGGCTGGCGTATCGGCTCTTAAAATTTCATTTGATCAAAATAGCACCTTCGATCAAACTCTTTCACTTTTGTATAGTTTTCACATACACTTTGTGATATACATCAAAATGTTAACCAGGGCTGATGGTTCTTAGTTGTAAGATCACCAGCCGTTTCTAAAAGGTTATAGCTTCAACGTATAAGAACTCAATATGTGATGGTTGAAATGCTTTATCTTAGTTTAAAACAATTTTTAACCGGTGACCGTGCACTCGCCTACATAAATTTATCATTCCGATGCATAGAGTTATACTATAGAGTGGTGGAATGGTGGTATGGAATGTTTTCGCGAATTTTCACGATTTGAACCTCAAAAATCACGAGAAAGCGATTACAGGATCTGCCACCCATTGTCTTTAAAAATGACAGCGCCAAAATGACCATCGCTTGAGTTGTCTATGTTCCGATGTATTGCGGATGTTCTGCCCTGTGATAATAACATTGAGTAACCCTAGAGCTAAGCTCGAGCAATTTGTTCAGCTCAAGCTTCTTTCAGACTTATTTCCAGTAATTCACGCCGTATGTGCGCTTTATTTGAATTTGACCGAAAAATGAACGAAAAAAATAAATTTTAACGCTTCCTTACACACAGCGACGTACGTGTCGAGTTTCTTTTGTTCTAAATGACATCTTTGAAATATAACAAAATAAAAGAAATTCGATACGTACGTTGCTGTGTGAAGCTAAGGTAATATGAGAATGTGACGATTTAACGCTGCGTTAAAAAGGCCTTTTCACGTTCCTTTTTGAATTGTCAGTGAATTGTACGGCGTGAATAGATGAACCTTTTTTGATTTGTAGGTTCAGATCTGTTTGATGGTGGGTCTGAAATCGCTAGATGATTTTTAACTGTACTGCAGTGGTCGAGTGTTAAACAATAAGGAACACCGTTCCATTTTCTATAACGACATTCGGTGATTCTATACACCCGTAAATTTTGAAATACCCTAAAAAAAACCTTAAAATATGACGAGGGTGCAGTTGTTTTTAATCTAGTGGGACAGAATTAAAATCTGTACTCAGCTGTGTAATGCCACCGTTATTCTTTTGATATAATTGCTACTTCAATGTTATTTAGTATTTTAAATTTGTTAACCGACTAACTTCAATCGCTTCTATTGTCAATTACATCAAGATTTACATTAAAAAAAACCTTTTCCTCCTTACAACTCTTTACCCGATGTTCACTGTAGCAAAATAAAGTCAAATTTTCCTAAAAACTCTTTATCTCTTTCTCTACAAATCATGTTAACATCCTACGGTATTTTTCATCTAACATTGCTAGTTAGTTTAAGCGAAAATCAGTTATATTTATGGGTTATAAATGACGCCTAATCTTACAGGCGATTCATCCAAGCACTTCATATTATCATAAAGTTGTTGAAAGAGATCGGATGGAAATGATTAGAAAAATAAGTGACAAACGAATTATCTTTTAGCGAATTTTCCTTTGTGGAAATTTGATTTTTTCGATTTTACAGTGAAAATTATAGGCAACGTAGAGAAAAAACAGCTGCCATTTATAAACAAGAAGTGGCGGTACAAATAAAACCGTGCGAATCCATCCAAATTGAACAATCTAGAAACACTTTTTTAGAAAGGATCAATTGTTGGATCTTCAAGTTAAATTCTCTGAATAACAATGATCCCATTGATTCTACAAGGAAGGCTGTCAAATTTTCGAGGGAACAAAAAAACTAATTTCATTCGGACAAGCTTATTCTGGCTCACAAATCACGTTATTTCATAAAATCCTTCATTCACCTATATACTAACAATAAAACCAAGCCAAGTCAAGCCAATGCCAATGTCGTTAGTTCCTTAATTCCCAGTTTTTTAACGATATTTTTTTTTTCGGAAATTGCAGCTTATCTTTTCAAGTGACTTACAGTTCCTGTTTGTCGTTTATTCGGTTTGTAACATAGGATTTTTTTTATTTATTTTAATTGTATTTTCTGGCTTCCAGTGGCTAATGATAACGTTTTTTACATTTTTTTTGTTAATTTATTAAATTAATTTGTTCTAAAAGAATTTTTAAGCGAAGAAAATGTTAAAAACAAATAAATGTTCAAATAAAGACAAATTATTTTATCTTACATAAAAACTAGAGCAGTTTGTTTTAATGTTTACCACCCAAATAGGATGAGAAGCCGGTGTCTCGGTGCGACTTAAGTGCGGAAAACTCTATGACCACACATCTCTTTTTTAACCGTTTACGTACAGTGGAAAAAATTAATTGAAGAGATAATTCTGACAGACAGGTCTTTTTGAAAATCCAACATAACAACGAAAAAATAGGTTGGATTTTCAAACAAACCTGTTTATCAGAATTATCTCTTCAATTTTGTTTTACCTCCTATGTGCTGCGAAAATTCACTTTCGCCGCACTTAAGAGGTAAAATAAACTACATAACTGTGCGGAAAGTATGTAATCTACTATTAGTCTACTTGCTTATTCCAAGTTATCGAGCCTATTTACCTCTTTCGATCCAAATATTTCGAATATTGCTTCTTTACACCCGCGCATAGCATTAAACTTTATTGAATGAACTTATGACTGGAACAGCGAGTACCAATCAATGAGCTTTAAATCTTCTAATTCAACGTTCAATTATCGAATAATGCAGAATCGATGAAGCTCAATTGAATTTTAAGAAAACTAAATGACAAGATGTAAATACGAATGGAGAACGAAATGTTTTGGATAGATCAGCGTAGTTACTGATGTGTGGCAAACAATATTCATGCGAGCCTGTGAGCTAGTAATGACGTGAATATTGTTGGCATTTGTGGTTAACGTTAAATGTGGCACATATACATCTGAAATGACTTCATTTTTGCTCGTCTCGTTGGTCGAGTTGGATAGGCGCTGGATTTATAAACCAGAGGTTGCTAGTTCAAGCCCAGCTGTGGACATTATGAGCAAAAATGCTTTCACTTCAGATTTTGATGTCTAGTATGTTTCACTTAATATAAATGACAAGATTCGAAAGATGTAGCACATCACAAAGCACACGCAACCAGATATATGTGACTGGTTCGGCAAGCTGATGACGGTTTTGTATATGGAAAATTTCACATTTTGATCAAAATATTAATTGGACGACATATTTTAAACTTTATCTCGCATTGTTGAGTAAATGTATCTTTCCACTTTCCTTCATTTTTCAGATCGAGGTTCTAAAGGCAATTTGAATTTTTCGCTGACTTATTTACTAAATGTCAAAACTGAATAGTTTGTTTGCGTAGTTGAACTGTCAGAACTGTGTGAACTGGTTACACAAAGAAATGTAAATAATGGGAACACTAACATCTTGGACAACGGCTGAAAATTTATTGAAATCAATCAGTCCTTGTGACATTGTGGAGTTTAACCGTATTACATATTCACACTTTGGTTTCTACATCGGAGACGGCATTTGTGTTCATGTTCAAGCTCCCAGTAACACCTCACTGGGCAGTTCATCAAGGTCGTCATCCAGTAGCTCGAGAAGACGATTGAAAGAAGGTTATGGAACGAAGGTTGCTGAACCATTAGTGAAAATTGCTGGACATGATTTTGTTCGAGTGAATAATTCGGAAGTAACGGCATTTCAATTGGGAGTGAATCGACGACCCGAGGAGGAAGCAAAGAAGCTTGCTGTCAGCGGTTTACCAGTAAATAACAACGGAAATGTTATAATCGGTCAATCAATAAATGTTGAGTATTTTTTGGTGAGCTCGAATAATTGCGAAGGATGGTCGACTTATTGGAGATACAATCATCCCTCTGGATGGTCCATTCAGGTGATTATTTGGAAAGTTGTAGAAAAATGAACAATGAGTGAAACAACGGGATTTTTTTTACTCTAGTCTACCAACGCTGTCTTTAATAGCACTATTGGAACTGTCGAACGATTTACGGAATCAATTGCTTGCTGCGCTGATTCAATTTTGGCTGATGATAATTCCCCCATGTATAAAAAACTAAGTGTCGGAGCTGCTGTGGTTCCCTATATGGGCGTTAAATATACAACGAAATGTGTTAAAAATGTAACAAATTTTGCTACAGGAAGTCTCATGAGAATATTTAAGCAATGAGTTGAAATTAAATCAAATTTTTGTGGTTTATAAAGACGATGTAACTGAAAAGCATTGTGAATCTCATTACTACATTCCAAAATAAACAAAAAAAAAAAAGTTTTTACTGAAATTAAAACGTTTTAACCAGTAGCAGAACTGACCTAACATAGAAGACAGGATCACTGTGGTGTACATAGGTCCTTGAGAAGTGCCAGAATGAGAATACAGTATGGCAAAAGTCTATAAATTTCCTTTACGTTAGAGACAATCAACCAAGTAGCCAAAGTGCCGCATCGCATTGATGTTTTTGCTTCTAAATAGCTTCTGAGAGCTTTATAGTTTTTTTTGTGTCACTGAAATATTACACTTTTCCAATGTTATCCAAAAGAAGCTCAAACAAAGATATTTAGAAAAAATATTTTTTAAACAAGATTCGAAATATTAACTGATATAGCACTCCACATACTTCCGGGGATTGGTTTAGGGATCGTTATACTTTGGATGCAGGGCCTATTTTTCAATTTTCCTAATGAATTTTCGTGAATTTTAATGAAATTCATGAAATCTGATGAATTTTAATGAAATTGATGAAATTTAATGAATTTCATGAAATCTGATGAATTTTGATGAAATTCATAATATCTGATGAATTTCAAAGAATAACTTATGATTTAAACGATTTATTAGTCTGAAATATAACAGAATTTATGTTTAAAATCGAACTATTCGATTTTGTACTTTATTTTTTCTTTGATTGTCGGATGGTTGCTCAAACACGCCTTTGAACAACTCCTGTTCATGACTTTTACAATTTGATTTTTCACGTCGTTTCTTCTTGCTTAACCAATACTGTACAGAAGGCGTAGGGTCAAATTTTTCCAAAGGCCTCATTTTTGTATTTACGTACAAGTAGTCAGATCAAGTGTCTTGTGAAATTGTCGAACGATCAGGGGTTTTGAACTTGTTATACACATCTGTAAATATTATTGCTATGAACTAATTGGGAGAATGATTACTGCAACTACTTACTGATCAATCGTTCAACATCGGCTGAATGCGGCTTTGTAGCAACAATTCTCGCCAAAACAATCTTGAATATGTTGAAATCGTTCGGATTGCATTCAATCAAAGCTCGTAAAATGTCGTGGGCTGAGACAAGCTGTTTTGTGCACATACTATATGGACTGCCCAGTCTTGACTTGTGTTTCTAAGTTCAGCATTGCGTGCAAGTGGTACAAGCAATATTACAGACATAAAAAAGAACATACGAAGCCTATCAAGGTTGGGAAAGCAGATGGCTTTTCAAACGGTAAAAGACCACTTGCTACAAAAACATGCTAACCGGCCATCTGCCGAAACTCAACGAACGTGGCAGATGAATCAGTGAACGTGGCAGATGAATCAGTGAACGTAGCAGATGAATCAGTGAATGTGGAAGATGAATCGGTAAATGTGGAAGATGAATCGGTAAATGTGGAAGATGAATCGGTGAATGTGGCAGATTAGTCACTGGGATTTGATGAAAATCAAGTCGAAGTGACTTCGATTCGAGGAAAACGGAGAAGAGGAACAACAAGTTCTGTAAATGAGGTCGTTCCTCTAAAAAGATCGAGACGAGCACGAAAACTGAAAAAATAATTCCGTTTTCCTCCTGTAGGTTTTTTTCCGTTTCTTGACCATCAAGATGACATTTTTGTTGAAAATAAAGATTAATGAATTTTCATGAATTTTCATGAATTTTAATGAAATCTGATGAAATTTGATGAATTTTAATGAAATTGATGAAATTTAATGAATTTTGATGAATTCTAATGAATTTTCAAGAATTTGATGAATTTAATGAATTAAAAATAGGCCCTGTTTGGATGTGTACAGAAAAGTATTTGCTATTGTGACCATTTATGAATCTTTAAACCTTACCACTTAAATGTCAGCTTTTGGACTACACATTCCTCAAATCGATTTTTAACCGTGAAGCCATGATGACACATTTTTGGCTAAATGGAAAAAAATGTAGAAGACTGCGGGCAACTTGGTCTACAGGTAATGTACATTGTCTGCTACAACTATTGTAGATTATCACGATACAAAGTCACCTGCTACAGGTAACTCTTTTTGTCAGCGAAGATGAAATCAATGTCAACAACACATTGAAATTATATTACTTTATTTCATTATTTTCAGCTTACAATTTCTTTATCGTTACAAAAAAGAATTGGTTAAGTATTTTAATAATAAGAAAAATTATACGACGAAGTATTGTCCAAAAAAAAATAAACTCCTGAACATCACCCGAAACAATATTTCCTTAACAAAAAAGGTTTTTTTTTAAGATAATAATTATGGTTAAAACTCAAACATAAAGATGCAGGTATATCACATAACAAAAAATGTAGTTGGAATACGGAAAAATTCATCCAGTTCCAACTTGAGGGTGATTAAAGCCCAGCCCATGTCAGTTCAAATGGTTTGGATCGAAATTGATGATTGAATACAGAAAAGGTCCATGGGAGGACTGTTGTTGTTTTTATTTCATTTTTTTTAGTTCTCTTCAGAAAGATGAAGATTACTTGGTATCTCAAAATTCGCTTCCCGAAGATTTAGGAAGAGTGATGGAAAATTCTTTAGTGAGAGAAAAATATTATTGCGCAGAGCGTATTGTGATGTGGCGTATATGAACCCAGCTTTTGCATAGTATGCAATACTGGAATAACAAACGGATGATACAGAACTTAATATGCGTGTCAAATTGTTCAAATCTTTTTATACTTTTCTGAAAGCACATCGTAAAGAAGGGAGAAAAAAATGATCTGTTCTACGAGGCACGGAACTCCTGTTTCCGATCGAAAGAAGAAACTTGTTCCTGTCGTACGAACCTATCTAAAGATTTATTTTGTTAGGGTCGACACTTCGAATGATGGTAAAAAAGAATTTCTGGCAGATGACAATCCAGGTAAAATCAAATTTGCTACGTAAAGAAAATTTCATTCTTAAAGAACAGTCCATGCCAACCGAAATTGTGTCTAACTGATCGACGACAATGTTATTGTGTGATTGAGAGACGTTTGGGGTGCAACATCAAACAATTGAAAATTCGCTCATTTTGACATTGCTCCCAAACCAGAACAAAAGAAATAATTTTTTCTCAACTAAGTAACGAATAGTTAAACTTTCCTAACTAGTGTATAAGTATCGCAATTTGGTCGGCTTTTTCCGACGTATTCTGGGATAAACTTATGTTAAAAGACTTGTTTATCAAATTAGATTTCAGATTCCTCCGGCTCGTGCTGGATCCTCTCATTCGATAAAAAGGCCTTTAGGATAATTACTATTTTAGGCACACGATTTGTATTGCTTTGGTATTGTATTGGCTTACGGCGTCGTGTAACAATCTGCACATACATAAGTGCCTAAAAAAGACATTTATCACTCGGTTGCTTAAATAACTATTTCAACTACGGCCCGCGAGATAGTGATAATGAAACCCGTATGAAGGTGTCTTAGTAGTGTTCTTTGAATGAGACACAAATTTGATTGGCATTAACTGTATAATATCACTTTAAAGAGTTTTCACCGGTATTAGAAGAATTTATTTTCACAACGCAGGCGAGAAAACAGTTCTCCCCACCGCTGAAACTTCGTGAGCCATTGTTGTGAAAAACGTTGTGTTTAACTCGGGAAAAAAGTTGGAAATTGCATTTAATCGGTAACAAGACATTAGAAATGCAATTTCCAACGTTTCTTCCCTCGTTGTACAAATCACTATTAAACGCTTGGGATCTGTTTAAAGAAATGTTGTGGGAGGTTAGAAGTATTCTGTCTGCTTATCATATCCGCTATTACCCTACCCATTGTAACAAAGCTCAATAAACGATTGTATCTGTCTGCCTCACTATCTGTTAGTTAATTACATTAAATATAATTGAAGAAGTGTGTTCAGTGGAAATGAACAGTAAGAAAATCGAAGAAACAAAATAAGGAAAATACAAATTAGATTATGATAATACACTTAAACGCAACACTAATTAATATAGCAATTAAAGAATATATAATAATGATGATAATTAATAATGATAAATTTAATAACCAATAAACCATACTTCGTTTTCATTCCTCAAATTGATTTTTAATTTATCGATGTAGATCTTTTAACAAAATTTCTTTTCTCTTTTTTTTTTCAATTTACTTCCCTTTACTTAAATTTCGTTTGTTTAACAAAATTATTTTTCGAAGGAAAGTAAACGTAAAATTTTAATCACCGAAACGCCTTGGACGTTCAATGATTCAACAATCACAAAAAAAATTCTCTTCACCCGACCTTTCAATGGACAATTTTTAAAGATTTTCTTCTTCCTTTCTTTTCATTATTATTTACGAATGCAAAATGGACTGTTCATTAACGAATTAATTAGAATTTATTAATAGTTAGGAAATTTGAAAAGGTAATATATATTTATGGATACATACGACGTGTGTGTGTGTGTGTTTAAGCATTAAGATGAAAAGAATTCTTTTTTGTTATATCTCGTGTTTGGTTGTGAAAAGGCATATAGGATAACAATGACTAGTCTTTTATAAACAAATTTGATTACGTTTTTGATGCAATGAATGAACAGTCCGACGCAACAAATTAACTGATCGAATTGTTTGCTTTTCTTTACGCTGGAGAATGAGGTCGACAAAAATAAAGAAGGAAATTAATCAGAAATTATTCTTTACAAACTGATGTATCCATTGGACTAGCTGGAGCGAATGCACTATTGCCAGTAAATGAAATGCAATTGTTGCTAGGCAACTGAAACGTGGACGATGATGTGAAACTATTGTTTAGTGATGCTGATCCACTGCTGTTACTGCCGGCAGCTAATATATTTGGTGCTGATGTGTTCAGTCCGACCGGTGTCGGTATAGCTGGCTTAATAAATCGTTCACTGGTTCGACGACCCTGCAACCAATTTCATTTTCGTTTTAGTTTAAGCGAATTCAACAATAACCAACCACCACAGGAATGATTGAACAAATATCACTAAAACTCACCACAATTTGTCCACACGAATAACAACGGCTCGAATGTGTGCCGCTACCTAAACCACCACCTGGGCTCAACGGACGACTACTAGACGGGCTATGTGGCACTGGACTACTAATCGTACGCTGTCGCTGTCCCAAAACGCTTTCATTGTAAAATCGTTCTTCTTCCATCTCCAACGATGATTCCGACTCGGATAAATGGCGGCAGAGAGCTTCGCGTCGTTCGACTTCCAATTGTAATTTTCGCTGTAGGCGCAAATTCTCCTCACGAATGCACTTTTCCTCTTGAGCAAATTGTTGCATCTTTTCCGTTGCCTCTTTTTGAGCTGCTGATAAGTTACTACGAAGTCTTGTCACTTCTGATCGAAGCGTTTGAATGTGCGCACTTAAATTCGAAGCCGTATCACCATTTTCGCTATTTATGTCTTTTGCACTAGTTGGATCCGACACCGGTTGATCCAATTTGATTTGTAGTGACCGCTTTTCAGTTTCCAACTTATCCATGCGCTTCCACAATTTATTCACCAGTGCTTCTTGTTCCTGTTCGAGTGTATTCTCTAATTCAACCATTTCACGACGCAACTGCTCCAAATTGGTCTGTTTGGCCAATGTTTCGGCCTCGAGTTTCTCGATTTTTCGCATCAATTTGTTTACCAAACATTCTTGCTCTTGTTCCAGTGTTTGTTCGAGCTTACACTTTTCCTGCCGTAACTGATCCAATTTGCGAGATAAATCATTCGTCAGACATTCTTCTTCGCGCTCATAGTGATGAGCCAACGTTTCTTTCTCTTTTTTGAGAGCTTGAATTTTCTTCAGCAATGTGTTCGATATAAATTCTTCCTCCTGTTCAGCCTTAGCTTGCTACAAAAAAAAATCAAAAATTAAAAAAAAATCCATTCCAAACAAATCGACGTATTGATCATACAATTGTTACGGATGCTTGACGGAGTGTACGATTTTCTTCCTGTAAAACTTTGACCCGGATTTTATACGTCTCTAGCTCTACTTTAAGAACTCTAAAAGAAGATAAAACGGAGAAGTTGTAATATCATGGAACGGACCGCCACATTATAATTGTCTCACCTGTTCTGTTGAGTCAACGATTCGATTCGTTTTTGTAGATGTTCCCTGGAAACGGGAGACGGCGGAAGCATTGTTGACCCACTGTCCAAGGAACTTTCCGATTCACATGGACTGTCCATCGTGGCTGAGTTAACTCTTTCTGGATAATTTTTTTCTTCGAAAAACTAAACAGAGATTCTAACCTACAAAAAGAAAAATCATCAATTCATTCACAGCGAACAAATCGTACTCATAGTTTGGAAAATAGTAAAACAGGCAGAGAAAGTGAAATGCTTCATGAAAATGTTTAATTTATTGGTTGATAGATAGTTTGTTAAGCAAACGATAGCCAAGATTCAATCGAAACCCAAGAATATTTGGCTCTTCTGAACATTTCAACTTTACAAGATCGTGAAAACAATTTTACTTTTTCAGTCGTAATTTCTTAACTGGGTATCATCGGGATCTTAAACGACAACAAAACAATGTTCTCACCGCTTTCAATCAATTTCCGCCTAGTTTCGTTACTTTGATTCTTTATTTCCGTAAAAAAAAACAAATTTCTTCCAAAAATCAAAAAATCAAGCAATGAATTCGTCCGCCTCAACAATTTTTTTAGGATGACACTTTGTTGTACTTCTCTTTTCATTCGTTAGATGTCGGATTTATCGCGATTGCAATATTCTCCGAAAACTTTCTGTGCAATCTTTTATCTTCTTTCAGTCGAAATTAATTACCTCAAATTTGTCTTGCATGCAACGACGATGTCAGTCTTAACATTTTCTAGAAGACCGACTTTCGATTAAATTATTTATTTTCCATTAATTGTGATTTCTTCTTCTTGGTTTAGACACAGATTAATACGGTAACAATGTGATAGATGGCGTATAATGTCTTCGAATAAATTGATGTATCCTAAAATTGTCCCAACATGTAAAAACTAAACTATTCGATTTTGAGGGTCGTTCCATTTTCTTGAATATCTAAAACATCCCATACGGTAAACCTTGTTTCACGGCACTGCTACTAGCACGAACTTAGAAAATATAGCCTTCAAATTTGACACATGCCAATTCAATGTTCATGCTAGTAGCAGTGTTGTGCTTGATCCCCAAATAATAGAAATAAAAACTTAGCAAGTGTTAGCAAAAGCAAAATTTATTATAAGTTTACCTAATCGGGCACCACACCCATCACATTTGATCGTAAAAAGGGAAGCAGAATGCACCTGTTCGAAAGTTGACAGTTGACGACAAAATGTAAATTTTTCGTACAAATCTCATTTGAACCTTCGTCAACCAATAGTAGAATAAGGTGGTTTCTAGAGAGGGTATTGTCCGTGAGCATTACCTTCAGTGTTTACATTTGATTAGTAACACCTGCAGTGCTTCACTGCTTCGTTCCGTTTCACACGTTCCGCTGCTTATTTTCTACAAAAAAAGGGACGATATCACGCGTTTTAATGTCAATCGAATAATTCTTGAAATTAAAGTTCAAATAGTGTTCAAGTGACCTACTTTGTTAATAATATTAACCCACTATGTTCAATCAATCGTCTAGCATCATTAGTTTATCCGAGGCCTACAAAGTAATAACAATTGACGATGTGTTTTGTCAAATGAACGATCAAATCAAAACTATTAGCGATGTGATGAACGTAAGTTTTAAGTGCCTAAAAACAACGAAAATCTAAATCTAAACTGAAATGTGCCGTCACAGATTCCGGCAACCTCCGCAAGAATCGTTTTAAGTCATTACAATTGGCAGTCCGACAGACTCGCAGAGAAATTTGTTGCTGCCGTCTCTAAACAGGAACGTGATGCATTTTTTCGCGATGCGAAAATATTATTCCCAAGGATCAACGATCGCAGAAAAGAAGCTGACTGTCTAATTTGTTTCGATAAGGGTATGGATCATTATGAAAAACGAACGAAACCACTTCACAGATGTTCAGGAACAGACCAGCAAGAAAATTTATCTGCCACATGCGAGATGTTTTTGGTAAAATTTTGGTTGTTTACAGTCTAAATTTTTTTTTGTAAAAATTATTTGGCAGATGATGAGAAAACCTAAGCAAGCTTGTTTGAACTAATTGGGTGTAAAATTTATTTTTTGCGTAACGAAGCTGAAAGCGTCAACTCTAGCAATATCATTCATTTTAGAGATTGTATTTCAAAGACTGCGTCACACTTTTCTCGAAGAGATTTTTGTGGGGTCAACATTGCACGTGTTCAGCTAAAGTAAAAATTAACCATCGAATTCGTTGATTTGTGATCTATAGTTTAGTCTACGAAAATATTCAGCTATTAAAGATACCACAATGCCTTGTCTGGGAGATAGAAGTTTATTGAAATTCTTAACACAGATTAAGCGCTTCGTGAGATGTGTTTTAAGACAAGCAACAGTTTTTGCAATTTTGAAAGTTCTTCACCGTTTGGTCTGGATCAAAAAAATTATTCAAAGACCAGGAAGAGTCTAGACGAAAGGTATTTATAGGGTCACTATCATTATGATAAAAAGACTGTTAAGTGTTTCCACGCATCATGAATAGTTAGCGGACTTTCAGTATAATGTTTTACACGCGCCCCTCCATGAAAACAGAATATCAAGCGTCAAAAGTTATTGTAAACCACACGTTTTTAGCTCTCTCACAGCAGACCCTGCAAACAGGTCTAGGGATCCAGGCGATGTTTTACTTAATGGTGGAGTTTGTTTATGTTATTCGTCAAAGAGAGAAATTTGATACGAAGGCGGAGCTTACTCTCCGTCAACAAGAAGTGTTATGCACATCGAACGATCAACTCGTTCGGCTTTACATCGCGTATTTTCGTAGCACATTTTGTCGCACTTTTTCCAGAAAGGATGCGAATATAATTTTTTCGCACAAATTCAGGCTACAATTTAGCGTTGTGTCAATTCGTCTTTTAATGGCGCAGCCAGGAAAAAACGATGTGCTGATTTTAATGCTCACCGTATGCGAAAGTAACTCATAGTTGAGATGGGAGGACTTTAAATATTAATCTAGTTGGTCAAAAATTCTGATGAACAGCTTTTTAAAGATCGTCAGTGGGCAAATGATCTGGTATAACGTATAAACTATAAAAAATGCAGCTGAGAAATAATGCGTGTGGTGTCGAAAAAACTACTCTCAAGAAGTGAGTTGGGAATATGGCTCAACCGAGGAAAAGCACATTGAATTTACACGTTTGATTCGCGGCATAAGTGCGCTTCAGAATTCACACCATAAGTCGCTGCAAATTCAAAATGAAACGCACAACAACCAAATTAAATTCAGCGTTGTGTTTGGTCAACTCGTTTAATATAAGAATGCATTGAAATTTATTTTTTAATTCATTGGTTCATCCATCGATTCATCAAAAATTTGAATTCTGAAGCAGAAGCGCACTTATAATGCTTAGTTTCCTCTTACCAAAAAAGTACTCCATGTTAGAGACAAAATTGATTTTTTTCCATTTTTCCTTTGATTATTTGACAGCTTGCCCTCTCACGGAGTACTTTTTGTTGAGTGGAATGGACACTTAACGTGAATTTGAATTTTCGATGAATCGATGGAGGAACCAATGAATTAAAAAATAAATTTCAACGCATTCTCATATAAAAATAAAGCGAGTTGACCGAACACAACGCTGCCTTTGATTTGGTTGTTGTGCGTCTCATTTTGAATTTGAAGCGGACTTATTGTGTGAATTATAACGCATGAACTTCTTATCTGTTATATTACACAACACCTCGTGAATGTTGTTGATACAATCCACAAATTCTTGTATAACATCGTGCGTTTGTGTATGATTCACGCCGTAAGTGTGCCTAAAATTTGAATTTTAAGTGAACGATTCGATGAAAAATTAACCGAAAAATATACATTTCAACGCTTCATTGTATGAAAATGACAATACGTTAGAAAGACCTCCGCACTTTCCATTTTGAATTTCGACCGCACTTCCGGCGTGAATTGTGGCGGGACAAGAAGGTAATGCAAATACACGAAAATAAGCGGGACCCTACTTTGAGGTGAATTTATTCTATATAGATACACATACGTACAGCAAGTTGTAAATTTATAGGAAATTCACCCGAAAGTTGGGTCCCGTAATTTCCGTGATCCTTGACAATAAAGGTGGTAAAACTGTACAGTGTATTCTGTCATAGAAAATTTTACAATTTAAAAATAAATTAAATAAAGTATGAGCAGCGATGTCATTTTTTGTGTTGAAAATATTACCTCATGTTACCATTTCGGTATTCGAAAAATAAATAATTTGTGATTGTGACGTGTTTTTTTTGTTTTGCTCCGTTATTTTGGTGTGCAAAAATGAAATAAAGTTGAAAATTTAAAAAAATCAGTGTCGCATTTGTCAAAATAAGGTGGTAGTTTGACTGCATCAAAACGAAGTTTGGTTGCTAGAGAGGGTATTGGTAAATAGAATGCCATCAATCTGAACTTAATCATTTAAATAAAACACAAATGTAATGAAAAATATAAAAATATTTTAATTGAATCGATTTTTAATCATTAATTTAAGTGTTCAGTCACATCAGTAATAATTGACGACAAATTTTTATCACCATCAACAGTTATAGCTAGCTCGGTAGAATCCGGAATTTCTAGAGTATTCAATTGACTCTGCAACATATTGGCCTTCATAAAATGTCCTTCACGCCGGCCAATTCGTTCGGCTAAAACACTTTCCGAGCAATTCAAAAACACGAAAATTGTTTTGAATTTCGTACGAAAATCGTCTTCGAAACCAGCATAGCATCCGCTTAAAATGTCTCTGTATATTTTCTTCAACGAGGAACATGCGACAACCACTTGAACGCCGGTTAAATCACTTTCACGTCTTTCATTTACCCTTCGTTGGTAAGCCATTATGAGATTTTCTCTAACCGTTTTCAGCCAAGGAAAACGATCGTTGTCGGTTAGAGGGATTGCATTACTCATTTTCTCTATATTTGATGGTGGGTGCAGAGAATCAGCATCGATATACTCACACTGATAGTGTTGGGATAGAGCCGATGCTACCTCGCTCTTTCCGCATGCAGCCGGTCCCATTACGACTATAGTTTGCCCTGTTATGCCCATCTCAGTAATTGTTACACCTTTGTATTCAAAATAAATGCCACAAATCGATTTTAATTTTACTAATGTCTCTTGATTGTGCTTATTTTATGAAGCGAATATGATTTCTTATCAACAAATCTAACGAGATTAATAAATTTATTCTCAGCTGTGTGCCGAGTAAACTACACTTATAATGCGAACACTACGTATACCAAGCCATACATACAGTGTTTTCATTTGTTTTAACTTGATTTACAACAAAACTTAAAATGAAATTACGATAATACCGTTCTAATGCCCTTCTAGGTGTTCATTTTATCAATTTCGGAACAAGTTCAAGTTTTTCTTGTTTTATTAGAATGTATGCCCTTGACTTGACTACTCAAAAACTAAGTTAGTTTTTATTGCAACGCACACAGAGACTTTATACGTCCAAGACTAAAACAAAAAGCTGAAAATTATTTATTACACGACATAAGTATCGTACGCCACATACATTTTATAATCGAAAATACAGATATGACAGAAATATAGCGGATGGGTTCGAATATTATTGTTAGTAGAGGAAATATAATGAAAAGGTGCGAGTGGGTCTGGGTAGATTAGATTGAGACAATTTGAAATTATAAATTTGAATTGATGACAATGTGATGCGTGACGAGTAAAAATTAACAGTCTTGCAGCTCTGTAGTAACCGCATACACATTGATTACAAAATTAGGAGGCCACAACTTGATTTCACTGTGTTCATACACTTCTAACATCTAACATAGAGAATTTGAAAGCGGACACTGTCACATTTTGGGTCTTCCAATTTTGTAAACAATGTGCATGCTGTTGCCAGAGAGCTGCCTTGGTCTCTGACAACGCTTTCAACCCCTTAATTATTAGAATTAGACTAGAAACAAATGTAGTAAAGATCGGTTGAAATAGTAATTTATGCAACAAGTTGCGAAATGTAGTTGTTGTTTACACTAAATATGAAGTTATAATCACATCGTGTGATTTTTGATCTTAGGCGAACTAAGGTTGTACCGTTTTGTCCTCCAGAGTAAATATTAGAAGTGGATTTCGTGTGTTGCCTCAATTCACGCCGTAACGGTCGAAACTCAAAATGAAAAGTGCGGAGGTCTTAACGTAGCGTCATTTTCATACAAGGAGCGTTGAAATGTATTTTTCGGTTCATTTTTTTATTGACTCGTTCACAATAAATTCAAATTTTAGGCACACTTACGGCTGGATTTTAGGGAAAAAATCATATTCAATTAAAACCGAAAAAAACACAAAATTTTTTGAACATTTCTGTCATACTCGTCAAATTTTACCGTCACACATTACGTTTCCGAAAAAGAAAAAAAAATAGAAAAAGACCACATACCACCATTCCATAATTTCTACTATCTGAACGTGTTTTCATATCACCAAGTTCGTAAGTTAGTGCGGGTCAGCTGATAGTTGGAGAACGTTGAATTTAATTTTTGAAACAAAGTGATTTAGATAAGAAAAATTTGTCTGTTATAATACTCAAGATAAGTGTATTTCGTAATTTTGAGTCTAATTAGATTTAGTATTGGCACCGTAAACAATTACATGTCAGCATGTCAGATATCCCTAAAGTATTAGTTAGTCATCCGAGGTATCCTGACGCAGGTGTGAGGCTTTTAAAGTCAAAGTAATGTTGAACAAATTTTTGTCGTCATTATTGTGCAGTTTATTTAAAAGGAAATCTATTTTGTAGATTTGAAGTAATAATTTGTGAAGGAATCGAACGAGAGGAAATTATACGCAAATGTGTTGGTGTCGATGGAATACTATGGGCTAACTGTGAACGATTAGACGCTGAAATTTTGGACAGTGCTGGTCCCCAGTTAAAAGCAATTGTAACTGGTACGGCTGGATTTGACTATGTTGACTTGACTGAAATAGAAAAACGAGGCATACGATTCGGATATACACCGAATGTACCAAATAATGCTGTCGCCGATCTTGCCATAGGTTTGATGATAGCTGCCGCACGACGATTCACAGAAGGATATCGTCAAATAGTTGACGAAAGCTGGCAACTGAATGACCCGTCGTGGATGCTTGGACAAGATATTACGAATTCAACTGTCGGGATAGTAGGATTCGGTAGAATTGGACAAGTTATCGCCAGAAGATTGACGGGATTTGATGTTGCTAAAATAATTTATTCAGGCAATAGCGAGAAATCGGAAGGTATGCAATTCATTATTAATTGTGAAGCTGGTGGGATTTTATAAAATAATTTAATTTAGGTCGAAAGCTCGGAGCTACTTTCGTACCTTTCGAAAATTTATTGGTGGAAAGTGATTTCATTTTTATAGCTTGTCCACTAACAAACCAAACCAAAAACTTATTCGACAAAGATGTCTTTACCAAAATGAAACCAACTAGCGTATTAATAAACATTGCTCGAGGAGGTTCGAACATTTAAATATTAACAAGAGTCAGCTTAAGTAAGATATTAAATCTCTTTCTTTAACAAAGGTATCATTAAGCAAGCAGATCTAATAGACGCATTGCAATCACGAAGTATTTTTGCGGCTGGGTTAGATGTAATGGACCCGGAACCACTTACAAAGGATCATCCACTTACAAAACTATCGAATTGTGGTAAAAATTGTTTCCTATCCTTTCACTATTTTTGCAACACGATATCGCTAATTATTGTAATTTGAATTTAGTCTTGACACCACACTTGGGATCGGCAGCAACTCAGACCAGAGAAAACGTATCCATAAAATCGGCACAAAATCTTATAAATGGCATTGAAGACATACCAATGATTTATTCGCTTCAATAGATTCCTGCAAGTAGCCAAACGATAGATTCGATATTTTGATAAGTGATAGAAAGTGGAATTGTTTAGGACTAGGCTTAAACTTGTCTCACTAGGTTTCTCCTCTTTTTATCACTTAGTACAAAATCAGGCCGGACAAGCTCAAAAAAGCCCTTCAGGATTTGTATAAAAAAAATCTGTAGAAAACCCTTCATTGCCCTGTGGGGACTGTGGAGTCTGAAAAATACATTTTTAATACAATAGTAAATTAAGTGAACTCAGATGCAGAACGAATAAATTTACCTCGATATTGTTCCACCCTAACTTCTGGTTTCTTGTTCATCTTGCAAATATTGATGGATTTGGAAAAATTGGTGAAAATCGCGATAATGGGAATTCCTTTGATTGACTGACGTGCGATTGATATCAGAATCAGAACTGATAAAATTTTAATTAATCTAACGGCGATAAAAAATGACTTGTAATAAATACTAAACTAAAAGCTTCCCCATTACGCCACTAAACAAAATATAGACGTGCGGTTTTGGAAATTTTCATGGATTTAAATAATCTGCAGGACTCACCTTATCATTGAGAAAATGAGAAAATTTACAATTCTTGCAACCTCTTGAAAAGCGACAATGGACGTGGATGACAATGTTAGCTACTTACATAGCACGGAGTAACGCGTCCTTATTTTTCAATGTGACCAGAAGAACCATCAAGCTTCCTAAAACCATACCGTACCATGTCTGACGTTAAATATTTACCTAGAACTAGACCCATCGAGTTGAATATATTTACATCAATGTCTGTGTCGTTCGAGTATTTGTTTGGACGACTGAGTCATAAGTACTTTTTATCCAGATGGATTACGGTAATTCTTTTTGTAAAGACATTTGATTTAAATTTATTATACTTAATTGTGTTTGCCGATAAGGAAGCTACTATTTACTAAAGAAAGGAATCAGTTTCAGTTCGCGGTCAACTGTCTTAGGGTAAACACATCGGAGAGTGGTTTCTGAGAAAATAATAATTTCGATTGCATCAATTTTGCCGAAAGTGTTAGAAAAATTGTACCGACAGTTAATTGAAAATCGATTCTGGTATGTACGCTTTTCAGAAAATTGTATCTAAAACTTTATATTTTGGCCAACAAAGCCTTTTTCTGCTTCAGGGCCGAAAATGAGCTCAATTTTGCATTTTCTTTTGTCGAGTTTTCGTTCGTCCTTTTCGTTCGTCCTAAAATTTTGTATGGAGCACTGTCAAGTTTCAGTACACTATTTAGAGTACCACTTCTGCTTGAAGTGCGTTGATTTTAGGCAATTTCTCCCGAACGAAGTGAGTGTCCAAGACATGTAATTTTTAATAAAGAAAAGATGAAAATCCAAGAAATAATCCAAAATTTTCGGCCCCGACGCATGAAAAATTACATATGTACTTTGTTCGTGGCACAATTGCCTAGTGAGGGCTACATGCGAAATTGCCTAAAATCAATCGTCCAAAACAGATACACAAATAACATGCTTCGGGCCGATAATGAGGGCAATTTTGATTTTTTTTTCTGAGAATCGGCTCACGGTCACGTTTTTTTGTAGCACTAGTGGAGCGATATGCAAGAAAGATACGATCCCATATATCTTTTCATGCCTTGGGAATAAATTTCGGAATTTTTCTCGTAATTTAGGCCCTCGGTGGACGGTTGATTTTAGGCACTTTCGCTTGTCGCCCTGTTCGGACTACAAAGCGCCGGTTAAATCTACCGTCCACCACAGATACGGGAATATGTGCCTAACATGCGTAACAGTACGAAAAAAAAATAAAAAAATTCAAAATTCCAGTTTTTGTTCTCGTAGCTAGATTGTTGATATGGTTTGATAACGACGCCGACATGTCTACTTATTTCATTCGTCGAAGAAAAACCGTACTTTTCATAATTTAAGTGCTTTTTTCAACGCCCTCGGCAAGTGAAATTGCAGATCTCAAAAAGAAAAATGGAAAATCGTGTCTCGACTTTTTTAGCTTTATCAGCACTTTTTCGAAAAGTTTTGCAAAACATTTTTCGCGGATTTTGTTTTTAATTTAGACAAGAAAGTACTCTCAACAAACATCGGTTATTATGCAATTTCGCTGTATGTCTTGTTTAGAAATTCGGTTGCTTCCACGCCACCAGCAAGCGTAAAAGTAACAATCACACTCTTGTTTATGTGAAAATTACTTTCTAGCTTGGATACTTGATCTATAGCTTAAAATGTAAGAGCCACAAATGTCTAAATATGTACTCCATTTACTTAGATCGAATGATGTGGCATTCAACTATCTTCGTTCTCATCGCAATTCTTCATCTGTCTACATCAGCATCACTCTGCGGAACAAGCAACGAAATACCAATCCATAACAATGTTCCACCAATGACAACAATTTCACCGTTCAACATATTGACGTCAGTTTCAACTGCGCATCAAAGTGAAATAGTAACTCTTCGAATTAAGTCGATTTTATCAGAACTTAAGTTTGAAGGATTTATTGTTCATGCATTTAGCACGAGCCGAGGCGAAGTTGTGAGTAACGCAAATTCCATCATAATTTAAATTACGATAATTTTGAGCGATTAATTTTAAGCTCGGGAGGTTTACTTCATCACGTGCAGGATTAAAATTAGGCAATTGTGATAGCGAAGACAATATTGCAACATATCAAGCATATCCGGGAGGTGTAGATGAAGTGGAATTGCAATGGCAGGCTCCGAGTGATTACGTGGGAGAAATTCTATTCAAGTTTGAAATGAATTTATGAAGCACATAGAGATGTGGATGGTAATGGTACATTTTTTTATAGTGCAACGGTAACTCAGGATTACGATACATTTTGGGTTGGAATTAAGTCGAATTCGTTAGAAATTATTGAAAACGAGATTTCAACTTCATCAGCAATACCTTCGAATCACAATAAACAATTTTTATCTAAGGTTTGTATCAGGTGATATTATTGGTAAAATTATTGGAGTTTACTGAAATTTACTGAATCAAAACAAAAATTCAGTAAATTTTTGGTAAATTCGGTATACAATATATCTTGATCGGGCATTGATCGATTGTGTTTGAATGATAAAATCGATAAATTTCTAATGCAGCGACAAGCTCCCACTTCAATTTACGAAGGATGTGGATCGACGAAAACTTGCGTTGGGTACCCTTTGAATTGTGAGCAAAACCAAACATGCAGAGCTGTTACTACGGCGAGGATTGTTGATAAACGGTTTTTTTTCGAGCTGCAATCTAGTGCTGGTTGGTTTCATGATACAAGAGCATTTGTTTCGTATCTCATCAATACCTATTTTCAGATAATGTCGGCTACGTTTCTCTTGGATTGTCCAGGTCAGATCAAATGGGTGACTGTTCAGTTATGGAATGTTTGCGCGAGAACGGCAGTATTTATCAATATAACTCGTGGAATTTTCGGCGATCTAATACGAGAGAGGGAGTTGTAAGTAGATTTTTCAACAAAAAATTCCTCCAAAATTCTTAGTCGCGAAATATATATGACGTCACTTATCGACATTAAGTAATAAATTGCTTCTTAAAGTATGACATAATCTAGTAAAATCTACAAAGATTCGAAATCAAAATGCGATAACGATATAAAGCACGTGGATCAATATACGAATATCTTCAGTTTGGACTTTGCATGTCTGCATTTATTCAATCAATCAATCAATGCAATGCGAATACTTAAAAAATTAGTTGATCTTGATTTCGATGAAAAGGTTGGCCATGGCCTTGTTCTTAATAACTTCTTATTGACAAAGCAGATGGATAGGTTTGATCAGTACCGGACTGGCTCGAAAAAGCCCATCGGGGGCTCCATGCAACTCAATTTAAAAAGGCCCACAAACTAAAAATTCTGATACAAAAATCCAAAAGGCCCATCGGGAATTCCCCGAATTCACCATATGGCCAGTCCGCGCCTGGCGTTTGATCAACGCAGATCTGTAGCAACCGCATAAAATCGGACAGTGTCAGCTTGCAAATTTCGTTATGTTAGAAGTGGATGAAAACAGTGTAATGAAACTAAAAGATCTATGCGGCTACTAGAGATCTGCTTTGGTTTGATGTAACCTCTTACAGACTAGTCCTTGATTTAAAATCTTCAGGACTTAAATTTGTGTCGTTGCATCATGATCGTCAAACTTAGAAATTTAAACGATGTTGCGTTGCTTGTTGTGAGACCAAATAAACAGCAAGCAACACAACATCGCCGTTGCAATTTCAATAGTTTTAACATATTTGACGATGGTGATGTTGATAACAGATGTCCTACCTGTCTACCTGCTTAGTCAACATAATTCTGTATTTCTTTCACTAGCCGCAAAACATCACTACGCTGCTTGAATCATCCTATCTCGATGGCACTATTTACTGCAAATTTGAACGCGATCCGTCTTCGGTGGTACTTGGAAGTGAATTTGACTTGGAAGCCGAAAGATTTTATTTCTTGGTTGCTATCGGTACTAACTTCTCACGTAAGTTACAGAAATTTAACAGATTATACTCCAATCCAGATAAATTTACGGTTTTCATAGCGACAGCAATTTTGCATCATAACCTGGGACGATCGGCATCTACACAACCACAGGAAATAATTAGAGTACATATCAATTGTAACGTTCAAGCGAGACATTGTTTCGAGATTTCATACATACATTTTTAGGAGGTCGATCCTATTTATCAAGGATGTGGAACGGACAAAATTTGTTTCGGTATGCCAATTGGATGTTTAAATGAATCATCATGTGACGCAGTTGCTGCGGTTCTGGTTGAAAATGATCTTTACGAATTTGAATTGCAATCCGAAGATGGTAACGTTTAAATGGTACCGATCTTTGGCCTTATCTTATGCCTATTTTTCTTGCAGCAAGGGCCGCTTACGTTTCCTTCGCTCTATCTAGGGACAGGATAATGGGCGACGATTCAGTCATGGAGTGCATACTACAGAACGGTACTGTTCGAGCATACACTTCTTGGAATGTTGCACGTCCAGATATCGGAAATACAAGAGAGGGCGTGGTAAATTATAGTCTAGCCAAACGGAACACCATGTGAGAAACGATAATTTTACCTATGTTTTTCCAGGAACAAGACATCATTGAACAGATCAATGGAACTTATATTGATGGAAAAATCTACTGTAAAATCAGACGTGATAAAGCGACACATATACTTGGCCATGAATTCAATTTAGCATGGGCAGATTTTCACTTTATGTTAGCCACTGGAACTGGTCTCGTAGGTAATTTCGTTACTATTGCCATGCTATTGATACAGAAGCGTTCGTTTGCATGCAATTTGTTTCTCTTTTCTTCTTCCAGCAAATGGTATTGGGGGACACGATCTGAACCGCACTGTGTCCCAGGAAACATTTGAATTACCTGGAAGAAGGAGTGCCGCACCATTTGTACAGATTTCTGCAATTACAATTGTTGCTTGGTTGTTAGCAACCAGTTGCGCACACTTCTTTCGCAGGCTATAAGTTCATATAATTTCGTTGGCATGACAGGATCGCTTACCAAATATTACCAAAATCATTGTAGCATAATAAATCGTAGCCCATTGTGATCACATAGATAAATAGAATATTCAGCAGATTTGATAAAAATTAGTTTACAATTAAGACAAATGATTGTGAGATAAGCTTAGCAACTACTCAGCTTCCCACGCCTCAACTACGGCTGTCAACATGTTATTCTTAGCAGTGATAAATGATTTTGAGAATAACATCAACCGAAATAAAAACCATGTTGTAACCAGACTAAAATTTTTGAAAAGCTTCCTTCTGGATCATTTGAACTGAGGGATTCTTTTGAAAAACAGCCCGCTGAAATCGGACGCATCTTTTTTACATGTGCCTAGAAAGGTATTATGGTTACTAGAAGCCATTTCCAAAAAAAAATCCTCGACGTTTGTGTGATTCCTGTGTGATGCTGACCCACATTATGCCTTCCAGCCGGAGAAGTTCTATTAATCAGTTCGTTTGAGTGTTACTTGAAAGACATTTTGAAACAAAACATTGATTTACTAACTAAAATTAAGAACAGCGAAAATAATGGAATTCGAAAGCTCACTTCCGAAGAGGTACGGAATTTTTTATATGTGCCCAGAAAGTTATTCGACCTAGAAGCCAAAACCACTTTCAAAAAAAATTCTTCGAAGACATGCGCTTTTCTTACAGGTGTGTTGTGACATTAGAAAGATAATTCTATGTTGTTTCAGGGCAAATAGAGTCTTACGAAGTTTAACGTGTTGCCGGTTATTGCGACGTGTCAACTTTAGGCATACCGGAAAGTGCTAAGGGAGTCAAGGAATACCTCCAAATAAATTTCTAAAAATCATCAATCGGTATTCCTCGACTCTTTTAGCCACTTTCCGGCATGAATAAGGTGCCTGCTAGAGCATTATATCCTTATTGTTAAACATTTCAACTTCCCATATTTCATCGTAGCTGCTTCTAGGGTCGAATACCTTGCTGGGCACATATAAAAAATTCCACTGGAAAATGTGTCCGATTACGGTATGCTATTTTTGAAAAGAT
The DNA here is from genome assembly GCF_014529535.1 of Bradysia coprophila. Taxonomy (NCBI): domain Eukaryota; kingdom Metazoa; phylum Arthropoda; class Insecta; order Diptera; family Sciaridae; genus Bradysia; species Bradysia coprophila. Next base: position 6,666,092 of record NW_023503616.1, read on the forward strand.
AGATGATATGCTTCCAAACTAACATCTCTTCAGTAAATAATGATGATTCATAAAACGCACAATATTCACTTCCTGGTGGGGAAGACAAAAGAACAAAAGAAACGTTAACGGCAATTTTGAAAATTTAGAACGTCCTCTCTTCTAAGTCGATAAAAGAGCCACTAGTAAATTCTGCTGCCACTGCCTTCGTGATCAACTCAGAGGTATCTTTCAGAACCGATATTACTCAGGGCCTCTTCAGGGATTGGCATTCATAACACATCCCGAATTTTTCAAATTGCCCGGTCAAAATAACACCAAATTATGACAGGATAGGTGGCGCATAATTGCGTCAGTGAAATGTTTTCTATTGCGTGGCAACACTATTTACAAAATGCTACACATATACCATGACGATTACATGCCATGTACAAAATGTACATGTGCTATGGAAGTAGATGAGTGTGTATAGGTGTGTTACCATGTTCATCATGTACACAAATAATGTCGTAGGCCAGCCATTTCTTTTTCTAGGTTATGTTCCATGTTGTCGCCGTATTTCCATGTACGTTGTCATGTACACATTCATGTACGTTGTCATGTACACATTCATGTACGGTGTCATGTACACATTCATGTACGATAAATCATGTACACATACGTTTCGTCATGGCATGTATTTTAACAAGATAAAAAAAAATCATCAGAATCAACAATAGCCATTTACGGTTCATTGAGAAAACGTTTTTTCATTCATAATTTCAATTCAATTTATTGTAACGTACAAAGTAAATAATAATGTTAGTACATGGCATGACATGTTTAACAATTGTGTACACCGTTAGCACATTATCTCTTAGAGACGGTATATTATGTACATAAGAGTCAGCTGACCAATGTAAACAAAAACAATTGGAACAGCTGTTATTACGATGCGGGAGAGTGTGAGGTGTGGATAGAAAATATATAAATGTAAACAAATCATAAAAATGTTGTTGTGAAATTTTGAATTGTCACATAAAATCTGCTGTGGTTGAAATTTAGGTGCTGTTTTTCAGTTCATCAAATTGATCGTATTTCGGTTTTTTTGCAGCTAAATGTTCGGCATTATCTTCATTTTTTCGCCTGAACTCTATCCGCGCTCCATTTGTCTTTTCCCTGTCGGTTGAATTTTTTTCGGGCGACGATGCTCCAGCACTAGTACCATCTTCACACTGAAAATGGACCACAGTGTTAGTTTCAACTCGAATAAAGCACAATATTTCACCATCGCTCACGCTCATTACCTCTTCCTCATCAATTTCCTCTTCTTCGAATTCAGCCATATCGTCTGCTTCGTTATACACGTCTTCTGTTTCAATAAGCTCACCTTTTTTTTTGGGTTGAAATCAAAACGTTAAAAATGAACTGCACTCAAAGCAATTACCACGTCAACTCACCATTTAGTGTCGGCAATGGAATATCTGTTAATGGTAAATTGTCAGGATTGTATTTGCCTACGAGCTTCTTCAGTAGATTGGATATATCTTCGCGCTTCCGTGTGACGATGATGCCGTCGAACCAATTCGATAATTGCTTATTCATAGCTGGCAAACGATAATCTTTGATAGGACTCTGTGACAAAATATAAAATGGGAGAAAATTTAATCCCATGAATCGGCTGTTTTTATGTAAGTTCAAGAAGCAGAGGAAAGATATTTTTATAATTTGGGGAGTTAACACTACAATTGACTTCTTGTCGGATGCACTTGCATACGACTTCTAATCCACATGAGCAAAACAAAAATTCTCACCATAAAAAAATGCTCCACATACTGCAACAGATACAATCCGCAATCCGTGAAATTGTTTTGTTGTGGAACCTTAACCGTATAGTTTGGCATATTATCTTTATTGAATGCTCGACCATTGGAATCACCAACTTTTGTTCGATATTCGCACGTTAAATAGTCACGTAATGTTGCTACAACACGTGTTCTGGATGTGCCAGCCAGCGAGTCAAATATTAAAATGCAGGGCCTGCAACGAAATGAATTTTGTTTAGCATTGCGTTGACTTGTGATTGATTCAACTGTGATTTCTTACTGTTTAATGTTTTGCAATGAGGGATCCACTTCGTCCTCTTCTTCATCACTGGGTGCATCACTTTCGTCACCTTCAGCCTCATCTTTTTCACTCTCATCGCCCAAATAAATGGAATCTTGCTCGCGTTTCGACACTGGCGTAATTGTCGTATTACCAATTTGCAATGTGACATTTTTCCGGTCAGCCACCTTTTTCTTTACATACTTGACTGGTTTGACGGGTTGCATAGTATCGTATGTGACCGGACCAGACAGGCCCGGGAAGCATATTATCGCTAAAAACCAATGCTGTTGCTCGTTGATTGGTATGATGATGTAGTCCTTTTCAAATATATTGACGCCTTTCGTCCACTTTTCCACCCGTGAATGACGTCGTTGAGCTGCACTCATTCGAACATCGGTCTGTGTTTTTCTGGTTTGCATTGTGGTCAAGCGCTTGTAGAAAAATTGACTAAACATATGGGTTTGAGAGCGTTGTTCACTAGTCAGCAGCTCTTCTTGTAGGTATCTAAGGTAGAAGTCTATGATCACGTCGTTCAAATATTGATCGATAGCTAAGCATTCGTAGTCTTCTGTATTTATTGAGATTCCACGCGGTGCTTCATGAGGTGGAGGATAAATTAAAATTTGTCGTACGCCAGCACTAGAACGGAGAGAAATTGAAGGAGTTAGTTAATTCGTCGGTTCATTTTTGTCCTTTCAATGATACGTTCGTCTACACATGAAATTGAATTACAAGTTCAACGAAGGAACCTACCTGCTATTTGGATTCGAATCATTTTTGACTAACTGATTATTCGGTGTACTTCTCTCCAGCAATTTGGCAGCATCGGCTTGATTTATTTCATCGATGATTTGATTTGTAAAAATTGATTTTATCGTTGCTTTGGCCTCTTCGGCAAGGTTATCCACTTGTAAAATGATTCGTTTGTTGTAATCAGATGTACCCGATGGATCAAAGTAAATTTCGCTGGACCGAACCATTTCCAGACCCTCACGAACGTATGTACCACAGCCTTTTGTCGTCCAAATAAACAAAATAGCCGAATTGCTAAAATTGCAGGCAATCTTAATGATTTCACACTTTTGAATGTCCAATATGACGTTTTCATTTTCGCGCTTCGTATTCGGTGCAATAATGCGCATTCCAAGTGATGAAACAACCACTTTTTCCTTCGGTGTGAATCTGTACGATCCGATACGAATTGATTTCACGCTAAAAGATGTGCTGATCTTGTCCACCGCATTCTGGGTGTCCGTAATTTTTTTGCGAACAAAATCTGAAATGATCGGAAAAAAGAAAACCATTGGCAAGGGAATTGATACGAAACAATGACAGTGCGAATGATCGAATCGAATACATTCCATCACATCGACGAAAGTGTGTCCAAAAGAGAGAAAATTTTATCCATTGCATGGATCGAAAGACAATGTGCGAAAACATAACTTTGCGTAATGTTTTCGTCAATATTCGCTTTGTCCGTACGTTAGCCGTCGTGATAGTCAATTTTTCCACACTAACCCATGTTCATTTTGCTTGTCAGTGCTTCAAATAGTAAACTATTTTTAATTAATGCAATAATCAAAACTTAATAAATCTCAACAATCGTTTTCTGGATCGCCTTTTAGGTTAAATGTCTTTTTCAACATACAAAAATTTTGCTCCTGTCGTTCAAAAGAATTCGTTCAGTGTCGGCAACTGAAAGATAATTGATGACGCTCATAGGTGTTGCCATATTTGACATTTTGGCGCAAAAGTTTTGTTTTCTTCGGAGAAAATTTTATTCATTTTAAGTATAGTTTCCACTTAAAAAGAGCACTCCGTTTAGCCTCCGTCTACATGACAGTTGTAAAATAGAACAAAAGAACTGTCACGCAAACGGAGTGGAAATTGAATTTATTTCAATTTTTTACTCCGTTTACGTGACAGTTCCTTTGTTCTATTTTACAACTGTCATGTAAACGGAGGCTAAACTAAGTGCTCTTTTTAAAGTGGAAACTATACATTACTCTGCACATACGATTCTCATTTCCGCAAAAAATGGTTTTTCCGTTACAAAACCGTGTGTCGTAAAGGCCTAATTCAAGTTGCTGTTTTAATAGTTTCGCTTTTGTTATTGTTACTAAAGGCCGAAAACACACTAGCAATTTCAACTCAATGGGATTGACAATTACGCTGCGTTTTCTATTGTAATCGATATTCACCACATAACATGCTAAACAATGGAAAACGCAGCATAACTGTCGATCCATTAATGCAAAAATGAGTAAATTGAGTAAGTGTCGAATTGAGTAAACTCATTCCTCAAATTCTTTTAATTCGAACAACTTTCTTTGATGTTCATTAATTTACGAGTCCTGGAAAGTCCAGATAACGATTATTGACAGTGACGACGAAAAGAGACGATGAACATCGGTCGAAATGTTGTGGTCGTATGCAACAGATTGTATGCCAAGAATTTTGAATCTTGAGAAGACTTGGATGAAAAATCTCAGAAATTTTGTTATTTGATTCGACATTAGTTTAGGGGTAGTGATTAGGAAAGTAACGGTAAAATTGGTGGTGACGCAACCCATAGATATGCTAAATCTTATAGGTGAGCACAGAATAAATTTTTGGTTCAATAAAAAATTTGGCATTTTATAGCTTTACACGAACTTCTGTAATAACAGCCGAAAATTGGTTCTTTTAAAAATTTGTGAATCATCCAGTTAAACTTCTTTAGTGGTATTGGGTGGTCGGAAAAACATCTGTCCTTCTTCAATGGTTTTAACTGAACATATTGTCATATAGCTTGATGGTCTGAGCAAATCAAAAATGTTTGCAAGACTAAGGCGGAAAGCAATTTTGCGTTGATGGTATCGACAATTATACTGCGTTTTCCATTATAATTCGATATTCACCACAGGCTAAACAATGGAAAACGCAGCATAATTGTCGAACCCATAAACGCAAAGTTGATCGTCTGTTTTCGGCCTAACGAAGAGAAAAATCAAAAGAAATGTTTAGTGTAAGTAATTGTGGGCAATATTCTGAGAAAAGAAATTTGCGGCCAAGCAGTTTTTGCAGTGAAAATCATACACTTCGTACAAATTTAGGCATATCGACAAAACAATTCAAAATATTTGATTTATGTACTTATGTACTTATACTCCATCGAGGGGCAGATAATCGTGTGTTTTGAGTAGAAAATGATCAAAGGATTTTCAAGGAATCGAAAGATTGTTTTATTGATTTCCTAGGACTTTCAAGCATTCTACACGATTCGTAAGTACTCTCCTTTAGTTTTCAAGAATTTTCTCAATATTTAAAGGATTTTAATGGAAATCTTTTAACGAAAGGATTTTCTTTTGAGTGCAAAATAATTTTCTGTGATTATCTGTCCCTCGCTCTCTATCATGAAACTGACTACCATTAACGCTCAAGTCCTAAGCTTGAACCACTCCAAATTTGTATTTAAAAAAAATGAATTTGCTACTGACTCACCTTGCACAACCACATTGATTTCTTCCGGTTTCGGTTCAAATGACATCGGTTTTCCAGCGGAACTAGTCTCCGTCTATCAAAGAGAGAAATAATTTAGATTTTTCGAAAAGACCCATCACGTCAAGCGTTTTTTACCTTCTTATCATCTTCCTCATCGTCACTGATCAAAGTCAATATAACCGGTTCTTCAACTTTCGGCTTTGGGCGACCACGACCCCTTCCAGCTGTCATGCCACCGCGCCCTCGACCGGCAAATGGAGTCCTTGCAAATGATTTTTATTTAAATTTTATTTTTTCACTTCGGCACAAAGGTATATAGTGGCATCGTGAACGTTAGGTTATACTCACTTTATTTCCGCTATTGTAATCTGATGTTTCTTCTGTACCAATTCAATGTCACGTTTTTGCTTCTCGGTGACGACTAACGTTGGTACAGGATTCGGTTTAGCTTTAGTCGGTGCAGTATTCGACTGATCAGTGCCAGCTGATGCAATTTTCTTTACTTCATCTTTGAACAGCACTTTACACCTAAACGTTTTGGAATTTCAGAATTAGAAACTTTAAATGGGTCAGTTGTGGCGAAAAATTCTAACCGTTGACAGCGATAGTGATCAATGCTGCATAGACCACAATTGGGGCAAACGGCTAAAAATCCAGGCACTAATTTCGGTGGCGGAGATTTAGACTGTTCAGGAGACTTCTGTTTTGCTACAACTGCTTGTGGAGCTTCAACGACCTTAGGATGCGTGACAGTCTTCTGCTGTTGCATTTGTTGCAATATTTGTTGTTGCTGTAACTAAAAACAGTAAAAGAATCAGTAATGCATGGAAATGCCTATGGTTGAGGGTAACATTAACAACGTTGAAATTATGTAGCACCGTCAGTGTTACTTACATGCTGCTGCTGTTGTTGTTGCTGTAATTGCTGCTGTTGAAGTTGTTGTTGTTGTTGCTGCTGCTGTTGCAATTGTTGTTGTTGTTGTAACTGATGTTGTTGCTGAAAAAATTTCCAATTTATTGTCTTAAAAGATTTCTCAAATTGTGACTACGAGAGAGAGAGAGATGGACTCGGAAAATGAAGAGGACATTGAGCAGAGTGAAAGGGCTCAAATTCCAATTTACAAGACATCAACGTGATCGGCGAATTTAACATTTCCCTACAGGAAGTTATTGTCTTGGGTTAAAACTTACTTGTTGTTGCTGCAGTTGCATTTGCTGATGTTTTAACTGGAGAGTATTCTCAGCAGCCGATATTATTTCGCTCGGAGTGCCACTGCAAGTCACTCCAACTGTAACCAAATAGTCGATACTAACTCCAGGGTTAGTTACGCATTCAATGTTTGTATGATCGGTGAATGGTACACCAACTTGCTCCAGTAGCTCTTGAACGGTACAACTTTCCTTCGGAAGCGTAAATGTAATCAGTCTTTGTTCACCACTCTGTAAAACGACCAACATCTTCGCACTTTCACGCGCTTCGCTTTCAATGATATGTTGAGATTGATCGGATTGATTTTGTAGTTGCAGCTGTTGTTGATTGACGGGTGGCCTATATTGCTTTTTGTACGAACCTCTAGCCTGTCCGGCACCACCCCGTGCAGCGCCACGACCACGAATACTGTTTCCTCTGATCATTGCTGGACCGTTTGGAGTCTGATTCATATTTTGCAACTGTTGTTGCGGTTGCATTTGATATTGATTGTCCTGTATTTTACGTTTGTATTCGGTCAGCGGCATACTCTCACCTGTACGCAATGTTACCACTTTACGAGAATCGTCTAACGATGGATTGTGGAGATACGGTTGTTGAATCTGAGTATTGATTGGCCTTTGATTCTGATAGTTTTGTTTTTGGCATGTCTGGATGTTTGATGGCTGCGCCTGAATGATAAATTGATTTGAACCAACATTTTGAGCAGGTGCTGGTGGTGGTTCAGGCGGTGTTTTATGAATTTTGGCAGCAGTTATGCTGTTTTCCAAATCGTCCAATTCATTTATGTCAGTCGAAGTACTTGACGATTTAGTTTCCGTAACGTACTGTGGTTTTATGCTGCTTTGAATGGTCGCTACTTTTGGCTGAACATTTATTGCCTTTTTCGTCACTGCAATTGATGGTGCATTTGGCGTTGCCATTCTTGTAGTTACCGTGCCAATGCGCTGGAGAGCCGGAGTTGTAAATCGCTGCTGTTGCTGCTGTATCTGATTTTGTGGTCGATATTGGTGCTGAGGTCTAATGGGGTGAATATTTTGAACTATACGTTGAGTTTGTTGTCCTGCTGCATTGGTTTGCCGTATTAGTCCGGCATTCACTTGACGTGGCTGTTAATTGGAGAATTTAATGTTAATGAAAAGAAAGTTTGCCGGCTGTGAACTGGCTATGGTTGTGTTACACTTACGCGCACTTGTGATTGAGTGACCATCCGCGGTGTCTGTTGAATGTTAGTGGTAAGTCGCGGACGAGTGGCCCTTACTCGTGGCATTGGATTCGACTGAACGGTTGTAACATGCTGCGGTGCGACTAGCCGCGGAACGGACTTTTGAATGGGTTGACCCATTTGAAGAATTCGTTGTGGTTGCTGTTGTGGCTGGTCAATAATAGGCACTGTTCTCATTTGCACATCTATAATAACAAGTAACGGTTGAGCCTCTCGAACTGCATTTACTGAACAATCAAAAAACTTACTTTGCTGTGGAACAGTTTGATAAACGCGCTTCTGCGTATGACTGTAGACCGTATATGGTTGTCGTACAACAGTTTGCTGAGGCGGACTAATTACAATCGGTTGCGATTGGTGCATCGCTTGTTGGTTCATGGCCTGTTGATGAGTCGGAAGATTTTGCTGCACAATGACATGATGCTGAGATGGCTGTGGCGGTGGCGAATGTTCAACAATAATTTGTTGTTGTGACTGGGGTGCTGTTTGATAATGCATAACCATTTGCTGTTGAACGGTTTCGTTTTGAATATGTTGAGACGGTTCGATTAGAGCCGCTTGAAGATTATGTTGAACTTCGTTAATTTGTTGTTGATTCATGTCGATGGAGTCGGTAGCGAAAAAAATCTGTAAAGGGAAATGAATGTAGAATAATCGTTGTGCGGCATACGATCACAAAACCGGTGCTAGCAAGCTAGCCAGACAAATTACAATTGAACAAAAACAGAACAGAAAATCGACATTCTTTTCCGCTTTATTCTTCCCAAAAAATTTCGGCTACTGCAACCAATATAAATGGACGTAATTATCCTATTCCAGTTACATACCTGGCCAGCATGACTGGCGAAGCTTCCGTCAGTTTGAATATCCTCTTCCTGAATTATGTACTGTTGCGCGATTTGGTTATGCTGTTGAGGCTGTTGATAAATTATACTTCCATCGTTTAAAACTAGCTGTTCTTGTGAGCCTAACTGAATCACTGGTGAATCTCCCATAACTAATTGACAATTGTCGAAATTTAAATTCGGACAGACCCTCTTCAGTTCGTCAATGTCCATCACTTGATAGTATTGATGGTTCGCCATCGTCAACTAGAATGTTTAGTAATAATCCTTTTTATGTTTGTAAATTATGAGGAAAACCTTTCGAAAACAGTAGCATTAAACACTAACACTTAGCAACACACACGTAATGTACACTTAAGAATTTGCAATCCAATTCAAAAAGTTTATTCATGTCAAAACACCAACAACAATAATGTGAAGATATGTAATAATGCAGTCCGACAGCGATGACATTTTAACAAATCGAATTGTCTTGATTTTCACATTGTTCCATTGTGTCTACTCACCAGTACGGTCTATATTGAAATTTTAACTAAATAAAATAATCGAAAATCACAATTTAAAAAGAGATATTGCAGTAGACTAATATAGAAATTTAAGTTTTAGGCTTCACACACTTTTTTGTTTGAGAAAAATTTTCGCCATCTTTGGGAAACTAGATACCACTGTACACCACTAACAGTTAGAGGCGTTAGAGGTGCATTAGTTGGTGACACTTCGAACGCACCAGTATATTTCTCGGTTTTGTTAGGTTGAAATTCCATATACAAAATGTTTGATACCAGACAAAACATATTTTTGACAGTCAGGCTTGTATGAACATCCAACATAATAGCAAGAAAACAATTGGATTTTCATGCAAACCTGACTGTCAGATTGTGGAAATTGCTATCGTCCCTACCGAAAAAATCAGTGATGGCACTGCCTTCGAGTCGGTCTTTTGAGATACGAAATTTAAAAATCAAAACAACTTTCGATCACATTGTCCATGAAAATATTGTTTGGTGAAGTGACAGAGTGACTTGTCGACAGCATCAATCATTGAGAGTCCTGTGGGTCCTATGAAATAATGCTCAAAACCAAAGTTCTGAAAGAACAGGTTAAGACAACCACGAAGGCGGGTGACACCAAATTTTATAAACAGATAGTGTGAGAAATCAACTTAAAGAAAATATTTTTCTCGAAAATTCAAAATTTGTATTTTACATATAATCTACGCAGCCTTCGCAATTGTGTGTCACCGCCTTCGTGATCAACTCAGAGTTGTCTTAACCAGTTCTTTCAAAACCTTGCTCAAAACCACAATCTAATATCTTTATAATAAATTCAGCGGTATTATGTTTTACATCATTACCGACAATACCAAAATGGAGCGAATTATTTCGAACTGGTGGCGGATGGTGTCATCACAGATAAAAATTTGGACCTCAGATTACTTGAACTTATCCCCAAAATGTGTAATCCCTATAGGAATTAAATTTTAATCTTTTAGGCCCTTACGTTTGACGCTTGTTTACTAAGAAAATGACCCTTCCTACTTTTACTTCGGAAAAAAATAACAAACAAAAAATGTGTTTTTCGTACCAAGACAGGATCGCTTCGCTCGTAAGGGAATCTTAGGACTGGTGCTGATAAAATCCATTTCCTGTCGAGGTACGAACAACAGGCGCAGGACAACTGAAATAGACAAAACACATCAATTAACTTGAAAAAATTCAAACTTCACATTAACCATATGAAAATTGTTCAATAGTCATGGATAGTCATTCAAAACCGTCATCGCACGATGAATCGTAAAGAAATGAATTTTCCTTTACTATGGAGGGAAAATGGACTTTTCGTCCTTAGGGAAACGTCTTTCCCTCATTCGTACCGGAAAACGTCATACTACACTCGGGAAATAATTTGATATTTCGTACCTCTCATGAGATGCGAGTTTGCTTATATGAAATCGCTGTGTCCTCCGCTCCATACAAAGTATGACATTCGACCATACCTTGTGTTGACGTTCATTGCTCAAATGTAGGTCAATTTCACAAATTTTTCCTTACATCATCATACGGTATCGGATAATCTCGCACACGCAAGTTTATTGCTGCAAAAGCTTTTTAGCCATGTCATCGACTTAATGACTCCTTTTACAAAATGCGTTCTTTTAGCACCGTGTACCAAATTACCCCACGCCCATCATACACTCGCGGAATTTTGAAAACCGACACATTTTCTGTTTCGTTGTTTACTGGTTTTTTGTGAATTTTGTATGTATTTTTATATGAAGAAATCATAAACTCAAGTAAAACAGAATCAGAAAAGAGTCGGTTTAAAAAATTTCTTGTGTGTACAAAACGCGAATAAAAATATTTCTTTATGATCGTTTAAGCCAGTTTGATTTGATTTGAGGCTGGAAATATGAAAAATTAATATAATATAGGAATCCCACTAGAAAATTGGTTGTTTATATCCGATGGCAGTGTGGAGAGATAAAACCCTGAATAGACTTAACTCATCCGTATACTAAACTTTTTACTCAGCTATTCGGACGGAAAATTATCGAGTACCACATATCGATTAGGGCGAAAAAATAACTAAAGTGGGTTCATTGGTTCTAGAGGTGCTGACCTGAGTAAATGGACCAGGACTTGTTTTGATGGTTGGTGAAAGTGTTACACTGCACTCACAGAAATTGCATCTGACATGTCTTCCGAATAACTTATAAAAGTCTTGTTGTCTCGCCCATAACTCCAACAAATCTCGCTCTCTCGCAAATAACCCACCAAACTCTGAAAAATATCTAGCTACTTCGAAAATAACTCACTGACGGCTAAAAAAAATCCGTTTTTGTAAACTCAAATAAAGAGTGCTAAAATCACGGAGCACGCAAAGAAAGGAAATTTCGGATGTACGTTCAAGACGTACAAAATCTACATTTTAGACGTACATTCTACGTACTAGACGTAGTGATGTACGCATAAAACGAAAAATGTACAGATAATACGTTAAATGTACTGATAACTCAACCATTGGTCTCATCGTCGAAATGTACGTTTTAGCCGTAGCATGATTTACGTTTAAGACGTAGGATGGTGTACATGTAAGACGTACAATAATATTATGTTTGGTGTTGATGTCAAAAGTTATATCTGAATTGTTTCACAAATTATTTAAAAGAACAATTCGATTTAAATATTCATTTCAATTAATTGTTGTATTTTCGTATTGCTCGTTTGGTTTCTAAGCTGTTGGATTGCTTTGAAACGACCAATGTTTTAAAAAAAGTCGACGTAAAGATGTAACGCGATTTTAACGTTCATTTTAATATTACCGCGGAAAATCAATTTCTTGCCAATAGAACCATGAGAGTTCATCCAAGAAAAAGAGGTTCTTATAATGCGTAGGAAATGGAATTCTATTATTTAATTTTATCACGCGTATTTAATTTTGAACTCTGGCCTTTGATGAGACCATTATACTTTCACAAGTTTCTGATCGGATTCGGAGTTGCCATTGCCAATCAACAAGCCCAAATCCGACATCTAAAAAAAGTGATGATTGAATTCCGACTTGACAAATGGATGCGTTGCGGCTAAAAAATCGGATCTATTTTTGATTAAAACCTTCAATCTCTTGGAGCCTAAAAAAATATAATTACTGCAACCACATCCGACCTTAACAACTCTAACTTACTCGAAAATTTCAGAACAAGAATACATATTTGGATTCGGTCTCACCAGTCATTATATTGGCTTAAAAGTACTCAGATTTTCTAGCTCAATAGGTTTGTTCCAAATAACTGTAAACGCGAACTTTGACAACCTGAACCACGACGATTTCATCCATAGACGACATAACCTTGGCTTTTCGCTGAAATTTTAAGGCCCCGTATATATAGTGACAGCTCATTTTTCATGAGCAATTGTTTAGGTTCTGTTGTCTATGGATGAAATTTGACAATTCGTATGGCCTTGGAACAGATCTATAGCTACAATTGCATAATAAAATGTACAAATCTACCGAGAATCCTATGATCATGTGTTCTAGATGAACTGTACATTATATTTTTAAAGGAACATGTGGCGAAAATTTCATAAATTATCAATAATAATTATTTTTTAAAGTTTGAAAACTCGACTTCTTTTGGGAGCCTGAAATTTAATGTTTAATCATCAGAAAATATTTGCCTGAATGTTGCTAAACTCAACTCAATTTAAGTGCCCATTCCACTTAAAAAAAGTACGCCGTGAGAGAGCCGTTAGAGCGCCGTGAGAGAGCAAACTGTCAAATAAACAAAGAAAAATTGAAAAAATTCAATTTTGTCTCTCACACGGAGTACTTTTTTTGGTAAGAGGAAACTAAGCATTAAGTTTGCAATTCGTTAGCATTCTACAATTTTAATTGTTCCACAGCGTTCCACATGTTGTCAACAAAAGAAGCGTAAAGAGTGTCGTTTCACTCACAAACGTGTGGAATTGAAGAAGCGTAAAGGCAAACGCTACTTCTATGTGGTGGAACACGCGTGGAACAAATAAAACGAAAGAAACAAACGAAATCCACCAAAATTGCATTCTTATGATGAGATCAGTTTACTGCGTCTAAACTACATCCTTTTTCTACTATGTTTAAAAGAAAATGACAAACAAAAGAACTCTTCAAAGTAAACTGTTCGTAACTCAACAACTAGTTAGCTCAGTGCGAAAGTCACTGACTCAAGATCGAGAGGTCCCGAGTTCAATTCACGCCAGTGACAATGTTTTTTTTTTTTTCATTCGCGTTTGAGAAACCCAGCACTTTGTTTTATATAAAGTAATCGATCTCACATCTGTAAAGTGGGCAAAGGACGAAATATAGTAACATTATTTCTAGAAAAATTAAAAAAAATGCGAAATTTCCAATATACGTTTTATTCGTACATTGTACTGATAGCTCAACCATTGGTCTCATCGTCGAAATGTACGTTTTATCTGTACGACTTTTTTTTTGCGTGAGGAGTAATTTATTAGGCATGGGCGATAATGAAAATGATTATCGATAATTATCAATTATCGATAATCGATAATTATCGACTTTTTTTATCGAAAATTATCAAAAAAATATCGATAATCGATAATTATTGATATTTTGATAATTATCAAGATATCGATAATTCGATATATCGATATTTCGGTCCGAAAATCCGATATTTATCGATATATTCCGATATATCGGTATATTATCATGAATTTTCAGATAAATATCAAAATATCGATATTTTGATAATTATCGAATTTCGATATTTTGATAATTATCGATAATTATTAAATTATCGATAACGATATGATTAATCGATTATCGATAATTTCTTTCGATTGATATTATCGATAATTTTGAACGCCTCCCATCCCTATAATTTATAAGTTTTTAGATGTTACCACTATAAGTCTTTCCATGTTTGAAACTTTGAGCATTCCGTTTTCAAGCGAGAAATTTTTTCCTTAATCAATAATAATCAATCAATATAATCAAAACACTGAAAATAAAGTGGATTTGAATAAAACTGTGTTATAAAACATAAAATATCCTTATTCAAATCCACTAGATTTTCAGTGCAAAAGACCAAAAGTTTGATGAATAAATTGTTTGAATTTTCAAATCTAAATATATGTTTATTGCAGCATTAGTACAGACTTACATTGAAATAAAATCTCAATTTTTGGACTGAGGCAACTAATTTCAAGCATTTGCTTGAAGTGCGCTTCTAACGACTATAGACTTTGACAGCGAAGAAATACAATATGGGGCTTGTAGAAAACTGATGGCACAATTTTCTATCTTTCAAAACCTGAACATAGTTTGTAATTGAAATCTCAGTGAGATCTTAACAGATTTCTACCAATGAATGTCAACACAAGGTATGGTCTAACGTCAAACTTTGTATAGAGCCGAGGACATAGCGATTTCATATAAAAAGAAACTCACCTCTCATGAGAGATGAGTTTCTTTATATGAAATCGCTATGTCCTCCGGTTTATATGAATAGACCATACCTGGTTTATACTTTCATTGATTTCTACCTCATATCTGCATTATCATCTCTCTGAAAAGAACTGAATGGACTGAACATCTGGACTCTTCCCAATCGCCAACATCACCTCTCTGTCCTTCATTTAAACACCAAACGTTTATAAGGCTGGGATTTAAATGACTTTTTTGTATTTGATAATCTGTCAGATCTGTCAATACACTTACTTTTTCAGTCCTATATTTTACGTTTCATATTTGTTTCTCGTAAATTTAAGTGACATCAGGATGGGTGTTCCACAATTTTCAAAAAAGGATTTTGTACTCAATCTGATCGAGAAGAAGAATCAGCTCGAGCAAAATATTAACAGCTTTGGCCAAATTTTGGCTGTGGTAAGTGTTAATGTCTATCGCTTCTCTCTATCGTCTTCTATAAATGCGACAACAATATTGATCGTTTTTTGCAAACTCATTTTGCAGAACAATAATATTGGCATGAGAGAATCACTGATAGATGCCGATGGTTACCCGCGTAATGATATCGATGTCTATCAAGTTCGTCATGCTAGACATCAAATAAACACTTTGCAGAATGATTTGAAATCTTTGATGAAAGAAATCGAAAAAGGTCTTGAAGGTAGGTGCGCAATAGAGTCTTTGTATAACGAGCCGTGCCAAAAAACCAATTTTATTTTCTTGTCTTATTGTTAAGCTTTCCATGCAGAATCCACTAGTAGTGGGCCTAGCGGACCCAAGGCCGCATCTTTTCGCTCCAATTCGGATGACATGGAAGTAGTTGAAACTCCCTTGAATCCTTTCGTTAGGGGTGAGCTCTTCGGCAATTTTACACACACCAAACTAATCCAAATATTTTTTTAGTCAATTTCGTGAGTCCCGGAAGTCCTGCCGAAGCAGCTGTATGTAGAAACAAAAACCGTAAATTTTGCTGGAATTGTGCCAAATAATAAATTTTCCTTTTCAGGGTATCCGGTTCAATGATGAAATCATCGAGTTTGGATCGTTGAATGCATCCAATTTCAGAGAATTGACCCAAATAAGCGAAATCGTTAAGCATCGTCAAAATGAAAGGATACTCATTCGAGTTCAACGCGATAATAAGGTCAATGAACTGTGCTTGGTACCACAAATATGGAGCGGTCGAGGTTTGTTGGGCTGCAATGTCGTTGTTATCGAAGGAAGTTCTCGCTAAGTTTTAATGCTAATTTTACACTCGCAAATTTTCACTGTAACCTAAACGAATCGCTATTAACGGATTAAATGGTCGAATTTGAGCAAAATATTTTGATTGAAGTTTTCAAACGGCTGTGTTAGCATCAAGAGTAAATGAACGGGACGAATTATTTGGTTTGTTAATCCAACGACAACGACGTTTTTATAATTTTACTGTTACTTTGGATAGTATAAGCCAGCTGAGTCCGAGTCATTATGCATACCGTAAACGAACCAGCGAATCCTTTTTTATGAACTTAAGGAAATGCCGCCTTTACAGACGGAATTTGAAGACTGACACATTTTCTGTTTCTGAGTTTTACTTGAGTTTCTGATTTCTCCATATATGGAAAACGCACAAAAAACCAGTAAACCACGAAACAGAAAATGCGTCGGTTTTCAAAATTCCGCGAGTGTAGCTCCAATTAAAATGAATTCAAATGGAAGTTCAAATGCCAGACGAAGGAAAGGATTTTTTGAATAGTTGGGAATAAATAGGTTCATTTGAACTCCTCGAAGTCATATAGAAACACCCATGCGAATAAAACACATAATGAGAATGAGCACTAAGACCCAGCAGAAAAATCAATCTTGCAAATAAAAGCTACCGTCATTTGCGCGGGTACAGACCGAACTATCTCCGACAAAAATTTTGACATTCCCGAGTGTAGCGAGATAGAAATATGATGACAATTACTGTCAAAAGGTGATAATATTAAAAAAACGACGTAAACAAACCACCATCAAAATTCAATTTTTCAAAAGTTGACTTAAAAGTCGAAGCAATTGTCGTGGAAAATGTCTAGCCGTTTTGCACAAATACTTAAACATGCAATTATTACTTGCCACCCAAATAATGCCCATTCATTCAAAACGAATTTCAACGATCTCAAAATACTATTGGACTCGCTGACAATATCCGATTTGGGACCAAATTTGTCGTCACATCTGTATTCAAAGAATTCTTTCGTTGAAACAAACAAGGCGCCGTGCACTTTCGTGAATATTTTCGAAAATGAAAATCTGGTAATTCGGCCCGTCTTCCGCTTTGTTTATTGTGCGTGTTCTAACACACTAAAAAACACTTTCAGGTGGTCAACATTTTCATCTTGAAGGAACGATACACAATGCCAATCCATGACCATCCAATGATTCATGGAATTTTGAAAGGAATGGCCGGAAAATTGCTGGTGGAAAGTTATACGGCAAGCAACAACGACGAGGCGACATTGTCCGGTTCCGATGAGTATGGCACAATAATTATGGCTACAAAGGAAACGCCAATGGAACTGTCCGAATACACGGACTGCGCTACACTATCACCGAATCATTCCCAATTCCATCGAATTACATCACTCGAAGGACCGGCCGTATTGTTCGACATTTTAACGCCACCGTATGAGGCTGACATACCCGTGTATGGTCCACGAAATTGTTCGTACTATAGACAGGTCGTGCTGTTCGACGATGAACAATTTCAACATTTGGGATTGGAGCAAATACCACCGCCGAGTCATTTCTATTGTGATACGGGGCACTATAAAATGCCTCAATCTATTTTGGATGAATTGAATTCCATGGAAAAGTCTTAATTTTCTTCAAAGTAGACGCAAATTTTGCCAAACCAATAATTTATTCGATAAATAAATAGTATAAACAAACAAACACCTTTTGCCTTACAGTGGTATTATAAATACGCCGACAAAAAAAAAAAAATTGAAATATCTTTGACTAGACCCGTCTAATGTCATGACTAAGAAAATCTAAGAGAACACTAAAATTCGTCATGGTTAGTTAAATAGATGCACAATCGACCTTTACTCCCATTCACCTTTATTCACATTCAACCATATTTCACCGACTATAATATGTATCGGCACACAAGCAGATTCGATGATTCGATGTAGAATCGAAAGTCTTTATCGCACAGATAAGATGTGAATGATGATAACGTGAAACCGTGTGATGCTTAACAAATTGCAAAATGTTTTACATTCACGTAAAACACAAAGTTGAGACATTCATCAAGAACAAAGAACAAACAGCTAAATTCTGCGTCATATTCTGTCTCATAGATCAAAATTTTGTAAACGAAAATGGATATTGGAATGTTCTTCAAATTTATGGGGAATGATACGTGTCATCAATGTGCTAAAAGTCACAAAAAAGTCTCGTTAGCGTTGTGTGATCTTTTTCGATTAAGCTCCATCTTGTAGGCACAAGGTTCAATATAAACGCAACTGTGACGAAAAAAAAATGATTTTACGGAAATCAAGTCACATTTCAACTCAAATCTTACCGACTTTTTACATCGAATCTTCATAATCTTGCTTTCGTACCGCTTAACATGGTTCACCCAACCCATCGCTACTGTTTCGTTACTTTCTTCCGAATCAACAGTGACATCACAAACTTTGCGATCTTTTCGTAGGTTGCAAACATTAAAGCTGCCGTCAGCACGGTCTGCCAAATTTTCGCTTCCAATCCGCGAAACAAACCCTCGACTCCGCTGGTTTTTACAATATGCAGCAGCATTTGAATGACACCAGCATTGGATGGTAGTTTCATTGATTCGGTCGATTTTCCATGCCTCAGTTTCGTTTGAATCAGTTGCAGTGGATAGGTGATTACGCTCGAAAAAGTTTTGGATATAGCGCCGATCAGGAAAAACATCATTGCGGATGGTTGACCGTCAACTTTGGCGATTCGACGCTTCAGCGATTCGTACATCATAAATTGCAGAGCAGGATTACAAACCAGCATCAACGATGGAATTGCTCCGGCCCAGAGACCCTGCCAGCCTTCAACTTGAGCAATGTACAGAAGACCTTCGACCAAGTTCGAATACTTGTTGGTTTCATCGTCCCGATTTCCATTCAATCCTTTCATTTTTAACCGACTATTGACCACCCAGAACGGCGTTGTCGTTAGAACCTATCGGAAGAAAATACTGTTGGACTGAACAGGCAAATGAACTTTATTTTCCTTACATTGACCACACCGGAAATGGAACCTAATTAAAGGAAAATTGTTTTTGATCAAATACGAAATTCATTTTTGTGGCAATTTTCAAAGCCGTACCCAATAGGAGATCTCGAACAGCACTTTGATTCGACGATGAACTCAGCGCTTTTAAACTGTGGAACGTATAGAAATACACAAAATTCGATATGCACAAACTTTGTAGCACTGGGATCATGCCACGATATAGCGTCGACACACCTTCTTCTCGAATCAACTGCTTAATTAGTTGGAACGTGCTCAATGCCTTCCGTTTTTTCGGATCTTCAACTAAAAATGGATTGAAATTAAATTCTTTCGCTCATACTTATATCAACCACAAATTTCAGCGTTATACTTTGTAGCCGGTATCGAGCCGTATCTAAAGGATAGAAGACTGACATCGCGAACACACTGCCCTGCACACCATAGAAATATACAAAATGGTCAATCGTCATTTCAGCAGTTCGTAAATTAATATTACCGTAGCTCCAGCCACTGCGTGAACCCATGCCTCGTAACTGAACACTTTATTTATTGGTTTCGATTGAGCCATGTCGACTATCGGTGCTTTGTATGTACGTTTTTAAAACTAAGAAGATCTTCCACAAAGGTCTTAGAATAGACCCGAATATTGTTAATTAAAGTGATTAATTACATTTATTGGCAAAACGATGCAATTCGTACGTGTTAATTGGATACACCCAGCAAAAGCCAAAACAAACACTAAACTAAAATGTCATGCACCAATCAGAGTACGTTCATTTATTAAACATTTTCTAGTTCACTTTTTCTTTTTAGGTTTTTTTCATTTTTTTTTACTATTTGGTGATGTGTGTGTGTGGTAAATAGGTTTGTTCCAAGGCCATATGAATTGTCAAATTTCATCCATATAACCATAACCTCAATAATATCTCAGTGCGAATCGTGTAGGCGACGTTGCTCGATTTGTATGAAATATCACGTAAGCGACGTTGCTATGGATGAAATTGTCGTTGTTCGGGTTGTCAAAGTTCGTGTTTACAGTTACTTGGAACAAACCTATAGACTGTTATGATCAGAGCGAGAAAACCGAAGACTAGTTATTATAACTTGCCTTGGGGTCCTTGTCAAATTATTTGCTTCTCTTTCAACGTGATACGTTGAAAGCGAGAGGACAGAAGACCAGTTTATTTTAACTTGCCTTGGGGTACTTGTCAAAATATCTTCTTCTCTTTCATCATAACACTCTATACCGGTGAAACACAAATCTTGACAATTTAGACATGTATTTATGGTTCTAGTGCAGATTTAGCAAATCAACTTTCAAATTGAGTGAACACAGATTTTTCCGACCCCCCTGAAATAAGAAATCAGCACAGTTACATGCACAAGGAGAAAATTTTGTAAGAAAATATTAGTCGATGTTCATGATTATTTATGGTTCTAGTGCACATAAAAGTCGACTAACATTTTCTTACAAAAGTTTCTACTTGTCCAAGTATTTTGAGTGGTGTAACTTTCTTATCAACTTATCATTTCTCTGAAATGTGACAGATGCGTAATTACAACTCAAATTTTCATTCATTATTTACAATTTGTGAATGAAATTCGGAGTTATAATTATCTGTCACATTTTACGTTACTCTCTAACTCAGCAAGTTGACCACGCCGTAAGTGCGGTCGAAATTCAAAGTGGAAAGTTCGGAGGTCTTTCTAACGTAGCGTCATTTTCATACAAGAAGCGTTGAAATTTACTTTTCGCTTCACTTTTTCATCGAATCGTTCACTTAAAATTCAAATTTTAGGCACACTTACGGCGTGAATACAACGCCGTCTTTGATTTGGTTGTTGTGCATTTCATTTTGAATTTGCAGCAGAATTTGCGGTGTGAATGGTATATTTTGAGAATTCAATCTATTCGGTTTAACTAAAATTTATACTTAAGTCTATGCCAAGACTGATTGAGCCACGGGCCATAAATCAATAAATTATCAAAAATAAGCACTGTCGCTATAGCGGATATCTCTTTACATCACATTGCATCACACTTTGTGGAAAGTCAACTTGACCATAATTTTTTTTAACTGAAACTTATTGTCACATAAATAGGAAACGCCATAATTTTTTCCAGTATTTTATTCTTTACGTTTTATGCAGATGAAATAACAAAGGTTCTGAAAGAACAGGTTAAGACACTTACGAAGGTTGGTGAAACAAAAATTTTACAATTTAGACATGTTTTGTTAAACACACTCATTAAGTCATTATAGATTGTATGAAAACAAAACTTGAGGAAAAAAATATTTTTTTTATAAAGTTGACATATCACACAGTTTGTAATGAATGTGTTTAACAAATTGTGTCTCAATTTTCAAAATTTGTTTCTGAACCTTGCAAATAACTTCACTCCGGCAAATTTCCATGAAAAATGAAGTGAAGTTAGATCAGTTACATTACAAAAAATAGATATCTGACATTAGGCTCAAAACACACGAGGTATCAAAAACGTGTTTCGACCAAAATTTTCATTGTACTTTGAAGCTAAACGAAACTATAACAAAGAGAATTTTGATCGAAACACGTTTTTGATGCCTTGTGTGTTTTGAGCATTAGTAATTTTATGACGAAGTGCAGTAGAAATGTAATAGAATTTTCGAAAATCTATTACGTTTGAGGTTTAGTTTCCAAACATCATTTACCTATATTCAAAACCTAGCCTCCATGAGGTGTAAATTCAGATGTGTTCTTCCAGAGCTTTCCTTCAATTAAATTGACTTCTCAACACTAAATTCTTATTTTCAGTAACACCTTCAGTCATTTCACGCAGTTCACTGCTTTGTTCCGTTTCAAACGTTCCGTTATTTATTTTCTAAAAAAAGGCAGGGATGAAAACGGAAACAACGACGGACGAATAGGTTTGTCACGCGTTCTTAATGTCAAGTTTTATTCATTTAACTGAAACCTAAATCGAATATTCTCGTTACTGAAGTTCAAGTGTAGTGACCTATTTCGTTAATAATATAAACCCGCTATGTTCACTCAGTCTTCTTTTGATGACAGCGAAGGTGATGATGCTTTGTCGGATGATAACATTTCAGTTTATTCAAACTCTAGCATCATCAGCCTATCGAATCATCGTACCGAGGCCTACAAAGTAATAACAATTGACGATGTGTTTTGTCAAATGAACGATCAAATCAAAAACATTAGCGATGTGATGAACGTAAGTTTTAAGAGCGAAAAAAGAACGAAAATCTAAATCTAAACTGAAATGTGCCGTCACAGATTCCGGCAACATCCGCAAGAATCGTTTTAGATCATTTCAATTGGCAGTCTGACAGACTCACAGAGAAATTTGTTGCTGCCGTCTCTGAACAGGAACGTGATGCATTTTTTCGCGATGCGAAAATATTAAATCCGAGGTTCAACGATCGCAGAAGACATGATAATATCGTCGGTGACTGCTTAATTTGCTTCGATAAGGGAGTAAGTATGGACCATTATGAAAAGTGAAGCGAAACAACTTCGTAACGTTAGATTACTCGAAGATGCTAGGAATTACACTCCATTATGTAACGTTAAAACCTACTTTCTATATTTTCACCGCAGAGAACAACTGGTTTACTATGCGGTCACAAGTTTTGTCGAAATTGTTGGAATCAGTATTTAACAATGAAAATTGTTGAATACGGAGCGCAAAGAATTGCATGTCCAGACTCCAAGTGCACCATTATCGTAGAAGATGGGATTGTGAAAGGCCTTATATCGGATCCGAATGTCATTCAAAAATATAATCGATCCATTTGCAACAATTACGTTAAGGTAACCGGCAAGACAGCTCTCTAGCAACAGCATAGGAGGGCGGTCGCTAGAGAGATAAACCTTGTAACCAAACCAAAACCATTCAACCTTAGCCTCAACCTCAACTTTTTTTTGTTTCCTTTCAGTTCAAGGCGAATTTGAGTTGGTGCACTTCGCCGGGATGCAATTATGTGATCGATTCGATCGACTGTTTGACGATATTTGTGACTTGCAAATGTGGAAATCAATTTTGTTTTGAATGTCACGAACAGAGCCATTCTCCAATATCTTGTCAATACCTGTTAAAATGGAAGGATGATGACTCTATTACTCAATCGTATTTATCCGTTAACACTAAGCCTTGTCCAAGCTGTAAGAGTAGCATTGAAAAAAATGGAGGATGTCCCCACATGGTAACTACATTTTAATCGTGATTTGTTTATGGCATGGCATAAAATACAGCGATCTGTCACCTGTCGGACGTTTTAGTCTAAAAAAAATCGAATTTTGTCGTACCGAAGGTTAACATAATTCAAACGTTGGACCTAGTAGCGACCCAACGATTTTTTTTTCGTTTGTTAAACAAATTTGAGACAATTGAAACGTCAAAAAGAGAAAAATTTCGGTGCGACACTTCTTTAATCTCTTAATGAGTCGCAAAAGTCGTGGAGTCTTCTTATATGAAAAGTACTCATTTAGACGGATTGCAAAGCCTTGTTAATTCGAATCGACCCGGTTTTGGAAGTCTGCTATGGTGAGCGTCAATGACATTTATATAAGGATTTGGTTCAGTTGTTTGTCGGTTGGTCCACTTACGCAAACAAGACTGCATATAGTCTTTATACGGCCTTACCACACACATGGTTTTAACTATTCCTCCAGTATACGTATACACAAGCATAGGCAGTTCTGTTTATATGAGTAGACCAGCTGAAAAGCAGCTGAAGCAGTGCCGGACTGGCCCTATGGGCATTCGGGCGATTCCCGAAGGGCCTTTTGATTTTTGTATGAAGAAATGGCAACGAATGGTCTTTTGAAAAATTTCTTCATACAACGCCCGAAGGGCTTTTTTGAGCCAGTCCGGCACTGAGCTGAAGCAAATTATTATATAAATTTCATTGACGTCCACTGTATAATCTATGCTATAAATCCAATTCAGATGTCGTTTTATTAATGTTATACCGCTAGCAGCAGAGTCAATTCCAGCTCTAATAAGAAACATATTTAAAGTGTTAGGTGGAAGCTACCACCGACAATCGTATTATTATAATTTCATTCCATTTATCGTTTGATTTTCTTTTCGTTTCGAAGATATGTTTCAGTTGTAAGCATGAGTTTTGCTGGAAATGCATGGTTTCATGGCACAGACATGCGGCAACATATCAATGTAACACTCCGGATGATGACATAAGATTGCGCAAAACTCGCACTCGATTACAGAGGTTTGTTTCACAGCTGAAGCAGTGAATTTGCTTCATTTATTCACTCAAAATTGAATATCGTCGTAGGCTGAATTATTGTTGGGATCGATATGCTTACAATCGTCAGACGTGGAAAGACGAAATTGATCGTTTCGACTTTGCTTGGGAACAGGTACATACACAACTTGTGCTAGATATGTGTGCCGGTGAAATATAGTATCGATGACTACATTTCCATAGAAATTCCGTCAATCTTAGTGATTTGTAAAAGGACGTCTTTTTTAACAAAAATATTTATCGGCGCCATCTGGCGCACATATCTACATCTGTGACCATTTGTCAAAACATCCATGCTCAACTTGGAACATTTTCCATCTAAATTTTCTTTGTTTCAGTTTGAGCACAGATTATCGCTGAAAGCTGCACTGAACCACATTTTCGAGTGCCGACGTTTTCTTATGTATTCGTACGCATATGTCTATTATTTGAAGGAGAGTAACGAAGTCTACATTTTGGAAACAAATTTGGACTTCATCGAAGGTGCAGTGGACGCAGTGTCCGTGTTGTTAGAAAATTACATTCGACTCAAAGAGAATGACGTAAATTTCTTGAGTAAGGAAGCACCGTTTCGAACCGAAATTATAAATAAAACTACGTAAGTGATTGCAATTGACTTTCAATTCAACGATTTATCAAACGATCATTTCCATCCATTTTACAGACATTGTGATGCGTTAAGGCAGAAATGGCTGAAAAACATTGAAGATGGTAAAGCCAGTAACACTTATTTGTATCGTGAATAACAGAATCAGATCTCCTTTTGTTTAACATCATTTTCTTTGAATCATTGAATCGCAGTTTTGAGTTTAATAAAATACTAGATTCAATCAACATTGCATTTGTTCAGCTAAACTATGGATCCATTATGAAAAGCGAACGAAACCACATCGTAAAGTTCGATTCCTCGACTATAGTTTAGGATTACACTCCATTACGAATTATTTTCCATATTTTTACCACAGCAAACGACTAGTTTGCAATGCGGTCACAAGTTTTGTCGAAATTGATGGAATCAGTTGGACACGGAAATTGTTGAATATGGTGCGCATAGAATTACATGTCCGGACACCAAATGCCCTATTGCCCATTGTGATCGTGAATCATATAAGAGCGTTGTTGTTTCGAATATTGGAAAGAATGTCTCTGCCGATTACTTGCCCGAATATATAGTTGATAAGCTGAACTTCGTCACAGGGAAAACTCGTGTGTCGCTTCTGTTACCCGCTGGTAAAAGTATAGACGGCTTGAACTTTTTCCAATACAAAATAACTGTTCCCGAAGACAAATATAGCGTAATAATGTGTCCGAATTCTTGGCCACCTGACGTTTGTGTTCGAGATTTTTTTCATAAGCGAAAGATCGACGTTGTGCCGAAGCGAAAGTTTATAGAGCAATAATTCTTGATACCAAAACTCTGAGCTCATCATGTTACATTTTTGAATTTACAGTGAAGAACTTTTAATTGATCTGAGTTGCTTTCGTTTTTGTTAGCAGCATAGTAGCAAAGAAAATTCGAAAATAGCAATGATAAGTATTCTGACGTTATCGATGGAAAACTTTGAGCTTGAGAGGAACTGGACCGAATTTGAGATAGACTCAACACAAACCACTTGTATAACTCCCATGAAATGTTAACTTTTTACGTTTCGTATTGGAGATGATAATGAAATTCGACCATTTTACCCCTTCGTTAGTACTGCAATGGTTATATCATATGTATTTTGTCATCGTTGAAGACTCATAGATGACACAGCAGTCTGCAAAAGGTTAACTAATTCCCATTAGACCTAAGGACAGATTTGACCACATATCATTTTTCACCTGAAACAACCATGATCCCAATACATTAATTGCAATTTTAGATTTACATGAACAAAAAAAAATCCGAAAGAAAAAATTACTTTGCAATAATTTATTGTAGCCATAAACAAATGAAGTCGACAGTCACTTTATTTTCGTGGCCTTGTTCAAACAGCCAACGTAATTTTTTCCTCGTTGCGTAGTATGATGCATTGATAAACATACCTACTCGGCGTCTTTACACCGTACTCGTTTAACATTATTATATCATTCCATGTTCAATGATATAATAACTGCACATACACAGGAAGGTAACACCATCACCATCCACAGCAGGAATTTTAGTATATTTTCATTAAAAAAAACTGGTAAGTGTTTCTACACATCATGAAGAGGTAACACACTTTCGGTATTAACCTTTTAGAACCGGCAGACGCGTGTAGACGTATCGCGAAATAACCTGTTACAGACGGCAAGAATATGACCAGTATTATCATCGGGTCTATTACTTCCATCTATCGAAGTATATTTTAATCGGTTGATTTCAAATTTGCACTTAAATTTTGTTTAAAGATGTATTTTACTATATTTACCATATTAACCAGAGCTTATCATTATTTCTGTCGTCATTATCGATAACAGATGAATAGGACAGGATATGTGACAGGATAATCATGAAATCGGTATATAAGAGGACGTGAGACAGATATGGCTTTTATTGACATTGGTATCGATGATAGGTGGATGGCAGTTTCATAAAGGTTAGCGTAAATGTGCCCAAAGAAGTAAAAGATTTGAAATCAATCTCTTGAAAATACTTGGGTCAAATGAAACAGTGGATAAGATTAAGATTAAGTCAGCTGATAATATGCCCAGCGTATGCGAATGTATCACATAGCCGAGATGGGAGGACTTTAACTTAATTCGAGTTGGTAGAATTTTTTTTAAAAAAAACGCTGTAGTACTAAAATTGGTGTCGGGGAATCTCCCACACGCGATCATAGTATGCGTCCTTTTACGACATGTAACGAAAAGTCACGACTGTGCGAGATTCACCACTTAGAGGTGAATCTCGCACACCATGAATTTGTGTGGTGTGCGAGATTACCCTACCCCTGATTTCTGAAATAATTTTTCATGCTTTGGGCAAAAATTACGGAATATTTCTCGTAATTTGGGCCCTCGGCATGAAAAGTTGTATACGCATCTGTTGTGGACGGTTTATTTTAGGCACTTTCGCTTGTCGCCCTCACTTCGTTCGGGCTACAACTCGCGAAATTGCCTAAAATATACCGTCCACAACAGATACGTAAATAACTATTCCCAATTTGCTTTTTAAAAATTGTAAGTGAGCGAATGATTTTGTATGAACTAAAAAAATGCAGATAAAAAAAATAATGCGTGTGGCATCGAAAACTACTCGGACAAATAACTGTCACAGAGTATTATAGAGTATGTCGAGAGACTTGTAACTTTCTACTCTCTTCTAACTCTATAAATCCTGCGAAGTAAATGCTGACGATCAAATAGCAGTGTAAAATTTCCGGTGCTGGACAGCACAAAATGCAGATCAAGGGTCAGGACTTTTATCAGGGCATACTTTAGGGAATTACCAAAATTTAACAAAAATGACTAAAAATCAATCGAAAACTACCGAAAGCAAAATCTGTAATTTAAAATTCACTAAAATAGGCCCGGATTTTTATACGATTTCCAGAGTCGGCTCAAAATCTTTTCGATATTCTCAAGAAGTGAGTTAGGAAAATGGTTACAATTCAACCGAGGAAAAGCACATTGAATTTACATGTTTGATTGTAGCGCATGAAATTTTTATCTGTCGCTGTTACATTTCACCACACCTCATGAATGTTGTTGCTACAATCCACAAATTCTTATATAGAGTTATAGAGTTACAGAGTTATAGAGTTATATAAAGTAAAATGGTAAACTTTTTACAATCTACAAACTCACTACAAATATGGCAGCCTTACATCAAAATTTCCGAAAAGGAAAATCTTAAACCTGTCTTACATTTTGCTCCATAAACATTTGCATCAAATGAGTGCAAGCGGCACGATTTTCAAATTACTCACCTAATAATTTTTCTTTACTGATCGTCAGTAGTAATTATCGAATATCACAAATGATTTCATCCAATATAAAATTCGTTTCAATGACTCGAAGCTCATATTCGAGATAGCGTAAGATAAACATCTTAGATTATGTACGATCGTACATATGTATAATATGCGCCTTTTAAAGACTGTGTGTTAGAATTCAGGTGTTTTGATTATTAAGTAAACTGTTTACTGATATGGGTACTGTAATATGGGTACATTTCTTCACAGAGACACTTGTTTTTTTTAGTATGAATCGAAACTTGATAATGAGCGCACAAAACATCGAATCACTGAAGGTATATCAACGGAATAAAAAGTTTGGTAATGGTAATGGTGCCGGTAATGATGTTAAATCGAATTGATGAAAACTTGATTTGACAATAAAATTTGTGCGATTTTATTAGCAAAAATAATTAACTTTTAAATGACAAGGACTTTGTCAAGAAACGGTTGATGTAATGTGCAACAAGTGACAATATAACAAAATCCGAATCAAATGTATAATCAATGAGTAATGCTTCGTATACGTAAATTATTACTCATTATTTGTTCAATGAAATGTCGCGGGTGCTTGTAAAAAATAATGTTCAACGCATTATAAGTGAGATGAAGAAAATAAATCAGTAAATGGTCTTGATGGTGCGAAGTTACATTGAACATTAGACCTAAAATAAAACGATTTTTTTTTCTACGAATTATACCTTCTCTTCAGTTTAGTGTTATTTACCCCGTCTCGGTAAAAAAACGATTCATCTTTCATCTCAAGTCTTTAAAAAAGGACATTCCTGTTTATTGGTTTACAACATTTTTCTTCTTCTACTCTCGGCTGCATTTTTACCACCATATACACAAAGCAGGTAAAAGCAAGAAATGGAATAAGAAAACAGACGGAATTAGAAATGTGCGCCGACTTGAAAATGATCAAAGTTCCTTCTTTTTGATTCCTACACAGATTCCCTGTTCCAGCCAACAGTTTGTAACAATTGTCAACCAATATTTTCTCATAAGTGTGCGATATATGATCCTTAGGATTCAACTATAATTTCCAAGTAAAATCATTTTCGCAACCAAAAAACAATAAATTTTTAAAAGTTTCGAACATACAAAAATATTATTCGACGCACTGGTCGAGCAACGACAGCACACAAATCCTAAACAGAACTGGTATTAAGTTTTTTTTTTGAATTCTTTCTTACATCCGAACACAGATTGTTTGCTGCTGATTGTGTGAGTGCTCTGTACTGTTTCGGTCTCGCGCTATGCATGTTAGTGAAAAGACCGTTCAAATTATCTATCGTCAAAACGATTGATAACAGAATTTATACTAAGTGAACTGTAGAATAATGTTCGACAATAATTATTTACAAAAAACAGTTTTCATATCACCTAGTCAGCAAACTTGGAATTTGTTAACATGCCATTCATAAAGACTTTTGTGTGAATAATTTTGAATTTGAATAGAACTTTTTTTTTAAATCAATTTATTAATATTTCGTCGTTGGACGAAATTCAGTGCTAGATTGTTAAACAAGGAAGTGTTTAAACCGTTAATATTTTAACAAATAAAACAAGAAATAATGAAATCTGTGACGAAACTCAAGACTAGCAAAATCCTTACGGTTGCTGGTTTGTTGCTGTGTATGTGCATGTCTGGTGCATCGGCTGCTGTAAAACATGGATATTTATCAACAAAGCTGGACGAGTACTACAGTACAATAAAATGCTTGGCAAGCATTCTGGACGAGCTTATGATACCGGGTCAGTTATAATAACAAACAAATGCGTCACAATTATTTTCAAAATAATGAAAAACCCAACTTTAGCATTCATTTGGTTGTTGTTGTTTTGTATATAAATGTAGTCTGTGGAGTGTCGTATTTCTCCTACCGCGCCGAACAACGAAACGAATTTTTCGTTAAATTACTGGAATGGAATACACATTTCGAATAGAAACCTGAATTCAGATAAAACTTACAGCTGAATTTCTGAAATTTATGTTTATTCAAGTGCATTTCTTCCGCAACATTTGATCAAATAGTATCTAGTATGACTATTGCATCATAAGCCCCATCAGCTACGATATTATTTTATTGCACAACTCTTAATTAAACTTTAATTTTTTGCTGAACTCTGCAGTATAGTTCAATGTTATCAGTTCGTTTATTAGTAAAGATTAAGTATACAACCATGTAACAAGTTACTACAACTCACTACAATTAAACCTAATTTAGTATTCTGAAAGTGTATTGTACACGCGCGTAGAAAATAATTCTCTGACTACGTGACTCCACAGCAAAATGTCTTTATCTTTAACACCTTGAGTTAAAACTCTTTTTTTAATATGAAAATAGGAAAGTTAAGTGGCTTACTCTAATAACTCTTGCAATTCTAAAGTTGTTAAAGAATGAGAACGCACGATTCGGTTCCATTTTAATTACCTTTTTGACGACGAAAAAATGAAACTTTTATTATTTAGTAGTTTTCCACGATTTCTTCTTACTTTGCCCGAAGTGGATCGAAAGAAACATAGAATTTACTCCCATCTTGTAATGGATGCAACTTACTATACCACTTACTTTATGCATCATTATCCACAGCAAGATTACTTAAATAAAATTTACTTTGAATGGTGAATTCTCTTCCATCCTATGACCTTCCATGCATCATTATCCATATAGGCAAAACTTATACTCAAATCAAATTATTTCCATTGATATTTCTAATCGTTGTTCGATAAGTGTCGCTTTAATGTGGATAAAAAACCTGATAAAAAAATTTAAAATAAAATTTTAAAACTCGAATTTCAACCGAATCAATTTGTTACAAGAACATGAACACTGAACACCACATTATTGATCGTAAATACGATTCATTCGAATAGTTTCTGCTGGAGGACACAATTATATAACAAAAAAAAAACAGTCGATTTTAATTAGTGTGTTCTGCTGAGTCTTGCCAGTCCGTTATATATAGATTAAAGTTTGTTTGTTTATTTAATAAACATCGATTTCGTATGAATTTTAGCGTAATGTAGACATAACTGCACCAACTGCACTGATGCAATTATAGCAAGTTATGTATATATTCATTTATGAAACATTAATATTTATTGTCAGACTCTTTCTAATTCGATTATATCAACGGTGCAAATGCATTGTTTATAATTTTTTTTTTTTTTTCTTTATTCAATATTCAATATTGAATGTCAAGACAAATAAGTCTATACACAGATTTGAATAAGGTTTCTATTGTAATATTATCCTCACACATAATTGTCATTTGAAAAGGTATTCAACGTCTTTTGATGTTGGTAGCAGGTTCTGACAAGTAAATGAGATGATTTAGCAACTATTTTTCAATAACAAAAGTCAGAAACGAAACAATCGAAAACGACAAAAAAATATGGGGGGAATGCACCTTGGAATATAAGTTCTTTCAAAATTAGGCAGAAATTTATACTCAAAAACACAATTGATGTGCCCTGACGAAACACTCGCCACGTCTTAGTACAAAGAAAAGAGATTCGCAGAGTGAATTCCCCCTCGTATTAAACATTTGTATTATGTCACTTGATATGTGTCCGTGATGTTGCTGATTAACCGGTTCTTACAAAGAATAGTACACTTGTATAATTGCATTATCGTTACAAACTAAAATTTGTTGTTTTTTTTCTTCACGACATTATACCAGTCATCTGTTTATAAACATTTTATCCGTCAAAACCCGTTAATAATTTCAATAAATTAAAATAATCATTTTGTCACGCCGAACCAGGATTATGTTGACAGACCTTACTAATAGTTTTTTGAGATATAATTTAATAATGATCTCTACATTCACATTTCAGACATAAATCCATTGTTTATCTGCTGTGGTACATGGTTAATAAACGATTGGTTGGGAGGTATGGTGCTGGACAACTGCTACGACCATAACTACCATCAACTAAACAATTTGACTGAACCGTTCCTTCACACAATGGAGGAAACCTGCGGTGACTATCCAAAGGACTCTTTTTCCTGCAAAATGGTCTTTGCAACGCCAATCGCACTGTTAGTTTTTATTATTGTACTGATATTATCGTTAAGTGGCTGCTCGATATTTATGTGCATTCGACTGCGATATTACCGACGATATTTTGAGTACCAAAAAAGTCAGGCATTCGATTCGGCTGGTTCTGAAGATATGACCGACGAAACGACTACACCAACGATGAAAAAAAGAAAACCGCTCGAAATTTGAAGAGTTAGTTGAAGAAGGAGACTGGAGAGAGTAAGAGAGAAAAGCTGCATAATATGGTTTACATATTTTCTTTAGGATTTTCAACTTTTCAAAAACTCTCTTTATGCGAACAGTAAACTGCCATAATATTAATTATCTATAGTTAATGTAAGTTAAACTGTGATAGTCATTATTACAATTCGTATGAATAAAACACCTTTGCTACAACTAAATTACTTCCGACTCTTGTTTTTCTATTTATTGAATTTTAATCCACGCCATTAGTCGTATAAATTTATACGTCAGAGAGAGCTTTTTTCTCCTTTGTTGCGATCTGTCAGTTTTTCTATTTTGCGATTTAGTATGGAAATGAAAACTAAAATTGAGATATCTTTGCTGTTTTAAGTGGTTTTTCTTATTTTTTTGGATCAAAATGTTTTAAAGTGTGTTTGGAATCGATTGACATTAACAGATTGTGTGAAAATATTTTTTTCTATTTTATTATTTTGTTAATGTCAATCGATTCCAAACACACTTTAAAACATTTTGGTCCAAAATAGTTATTTATCTACCAAGGTAGGTATGAAGGTATTTTTTCGCACTAGATGTCGATTGTCGACCCGAGGCGAAGCCGAGGTCGACAAGACGTCGTGTGCGAAAAAATACCGGCATACCTACCGTGGTAGATACAACGTTTTTCGCAATTTCGGGCCATAATCACCTTTCCAATGCAAAACATGTCCTACATTTTGTTCCAAAATTCTTGTGTATACAGAAATTCATTTGAACGATCAAGAAGGCTGCACTATAATACACATTGCAATGTGATGTAAAGAGACGCGTTCGGTATAATTGTGTGACTCTATAGCCGAATGGCTATAGTCGCTGCTTTGTGTTCAAAAACCTTTTGGTGTCGGGGGTTCGATTTCTGGTCAATGCAAGATTTTTATTTATAAAAATTTAGCCTTCGTTGAAGGTAATAGGTTCTTTAGCGTGCGAAAAAAAGTTAATATCGCACTGTGTCCAGAAATACAGTGAAATAAATACCTTCAAAACGACATTAAATGGATGCATGGAAAGGTGATGATTATGGACCGGAATTGCGAAAAAATATGAAAAACCACTTAAAACAGCAAAGATATCTCAATTTTAGTTTTCATTTCCATACTAAATCGCAAAATAGAAAAACTGACAGATCGTAACAAAGGAGAAAAAAGCTCTCTCTCTCTGACGTATAAATTTATACGACTAATGGCGTGGATTTTACTAGCTAGAAATAAGAGATAACTTTGAAATAAATATAAACGGTATTTTCAAGCTAATCGATAAGAATAAATGGTGTAAATGGTATACCAACAATATTAGGTAGAATAATGGGAGATTAGACTATTACAAGAGCATCTAAACGGTGATAGACATCAACACGGAGCAAAATACTTTTTGGAGTACTCATAGTATCCTTCAATTTGTACTGAAATTAGAAGGAATGAATTCTAGGCTTGGCCGGTACCACTCGCTATTTATAATCTTCTCAATTTTGAAGTAAGTATCTGTTTTAACGAGCTGCCCCCGAACATACTTAAGCGAATATATATGGTATATGAAGGATATTTTCGTTCCTGTTTTCATTGTGAGCATAGAAAAATTGATACAATTGAGGAAACATTGACGGTAGCGATTGAAAGAATTTATCATCAACTGTATTTCGACAACGATTGAGCCTCAAACAGCACTGGATCAATTAAAATTGTTTTAGCCTAGCGAAGAGTTCCGCGAATAAACTTTCATCAAATAAGCATAATTAATATCTCGCTAAGATCTTCACTGTCCCAATAAAATAAATAATTTGACATCTTTAACGTGCTTACCAAAATGGCTATATACCCTTTCAGACCAGGTTTAGGCTGTTCCCGATTCTTTTTTAACGAGAGCGAACGAAAGTTAACGAGAACGATTTATTGTGTTTTTGAAAGTATTTTCCGAAAAGATCGGCCAGCTTCACGCATGTTTCAGACAAATTTTATCGGTTATATCGTCCGTCCACAGATTGGTTCTTTATAATTTTTGAAACAACAACATCGTCGAGTCTGAGCAGAGATATTTTAGGTAAGTCAAAATCCATGTCATCCACTTCAATATCTGCACTCCGGAACAAAACAAAACATAAAACAAATTGAAACATATGTGCGGAAAATGAGTAAAAGACTGTGCGTATTCTAATGTTCATTCAGGCTGTTGGTTGGGGTACATAAATCACAATAGATAGGTAATTTACACTAAAGGCTATGGATTCAAAGCCTGGTTGCCCACAACTGGTTCATCTCACTAGGTTGTCTACTGGGGCCGAAGAAGCCAGAGGTCCAGATGGGCATTTTCGTGGAAATGAAAAATCGGACTCTGATTGGAAATATGCACTGCAATATCAAATTGGTGTGACTGCAATTTTCAGCGCATTGAACGAGATATTTTGTTTCTCATAGATTTCTACGATCTTATCATGGCTGCCGAGACCTTACAATATTGGATCAAAATTTTGTTTCTGGACGTTTATGGAGCTATCGATAGGGAATTAGGAGGAGATCATTTCGTTGAAGAACGTTGAAGAAAAGTTGTAACTGTGAGTCAGGAAGGCATCAAAGTACGAATGTAGTATTTTGAAAAAACTTTAAAGAAAATGCAGGCCCGGACTGGCCATATGGTGAATTCGGGGAATTCCCGATGGGCCTTTTGGATTTTTGTATGAGAATTTTTAATTTGTGGGCCTTTTTAAATTGAGTTGCATGGAGCCCCCGATGGGCTTTTTCGAGCCAGTCCGGTACTGAGAAAATGTATGGAAAGTGTGACTCAACATGAAATTTCTACTGGCTGACTCTGGTCGCTCTGGTCTGACGAACAATGAACATTTAAGAAATTTATGGACTCACTTAATGAAGTGTGAAATGTGAGATTCTTAGGAAAGTTTTCGTTCCGCACAGAACTTCTACATTATTCACAGTACTTTGTTTTATTTATTAAATTAAAAGCCATTATCTTGAAGGTTATGTCATTAGCTTTCCTTATGATTGCCAGATGAAGTATGCTTAAATAATTCAAAGCGCCCTTCTTTTCAATATATGACCGTTTTTCCAGTCAGTCGAATTGATCATTTAGTGGGGACTAGAGAAATCAAATGGATTTTATTGCCTATCCACCCGGAATATTGTTGTTACACGTCTTCGGCTCAAGGCTGTATACTTTGGGGAGGTCACGCATATCGCCATTTTATTAGATACGCGGGAACACA
This sequence comes from Bradysia coprophila, assembly GCF_014529535.1. NCBI lineage: Eukaryota > Metazoa > Arthropoda > Insecta > Diptera > Sciaridae > Bradysia > Bradysia coprophila. The sequence continues at coordinate 6,701,833 of NW_023503616.1, forward strand.
CCTTTTCCATACAAACAAGTTCACCAAAATTGAATTTGTATGGCGTGGTGAATTTTTTGTATGAAACGTGGTGTGTAACCCGCGTATCTGCATCTGCGTGACCTCCCCAAAGTATACAGCCTTGCTTCGGCTGGGATAGTGGGATATGCAAACTCTACACTTGTCAAAATAAAAGTTTCCAAAGCTTGTTGCTAGAAAACAAAACTTGAGAGTTCGGCTCGTATCACAAAATTGATCCTACATGTAATGAACAACCTCCGCAGCATCCAACTTTGCAAGAAGTATCTCGAGTTTTTTATACATTTACACTAAAATGTTAGATTCTAATCTTTTTCCTCATAACATTCCACTCACCTTTACTTTTTAAGTTTAACCTCAGATTAGTTTCGTTGTTTTATTTAACACAAACTTTTATGTCAAAAATGAGCTGCCATTTGAGTACTAAGTTTAAAATCCTGTGTAAAAAAAGAGAACGAACAATAGGCGGCGGTTCAAAATCTTTCGTTCAAATGATATCATTTTTAACGTGGATAACAGTTCTTAACGTTTCAAACGGGCTTGAATGAAGATGATCTATTGTGAGCAGTCTTTTTTGTCGCAATTAATTGAAAATAAAAAATCTACCATCATTAGATAACAAATGCCTTACCGACTTCTTATCGAAAACAGGGAAATTTCACTGAAAGAAGTAATAAGATTAATCGACATTTGATGCTAGACTATCTGTATATGTTTTGTTTTTTGGATGTGTATATCCATACGCTAAATCAAATCTAATCTATTGCTAAAAACAAGTATTTTTACGACATTCTGATATGCCTTCACTTTTTATCTGTTTACACCAACAATAGACAGAAAATCTAAAAAATAAACGAAACATCTTCTCTAGAATTGAAAGATGATTTCAACACGCCAAAGCTTGCCTGGGTTGCCGAACTATTGTTTTCAAATTGGTTCAAGAGAGTGAGGTTGGTAACGATTAGTGATTTCTCTGGAATGTGCGGGGTTAATACATTTCTAATAAATAACTCTAATAGCTGAAATATCTTTAATAACCTTTAAAATATCGCTAAGATATTGGAGATCAGGATTTTCACTCGGACTGGACACCTCTGTGATCTTTCCCGACCGGACCGTACAAAAATTGAAACGTTATTTGTGGATAAATATGCTTTAATTCGAAACACAAATTATAGTGTGAGGCATGTATGAATGACTAGGCAATACGATGAAGAAAACGGGGCAGGTAAAGTTTCCGGAGTGGGTGTCCGAACAAAATCACGAAATACGGCCCATCGTAACATCAGACTTTTTTAACAGAAAAACAGAGTTTTCTTTAGCATATACCCACCCAAAAGAATTTGAATTTGCATGTAAATTACTCGTGTCGTATCACTTTATGATTTCCAACAGAAATACAAGTTCACTAACTTAAAAAAAGTGGTTCATACCCAATGTTGCTGGCGTTCATTGCAGTTTTTTTTTGTAAGCACTTCGACAAGTTTGCAATTTATTCTTCTTAGAATGCAACACTCACACAAATTTTTGAAATTTTTAAAAGTCCAACGTGTGCATCTCTAAAATGCCGACCAACGACTATAATCTCATATAAGTTCTTTTCTTATTGCCAGAAATATAATTTAAAAACGATTTTAACCACCACAATGCAGACCAATTTTTACCAATTAGTCAGGAAACAATTTTTTTCTATTTTTTTTCGATGCTACTTATCATTCTGAGCAAAAAATTGTCCTGCGGCATGTCCTCATCTTCAATTTGTTTCATAAAAAAATCGGTAAGTTTTCGAGTGCTGCTGTAGAATAATTTTTTAGAATGAGCATGTCTAGTGATTAAAAACTATATTTCAGGAAAATGTCAAAAAAAATGCATAGAGGTGGCAGCAATTTAGTCACTTTATGAGCTTTATAAAACAACCTATGCATTTTTGAGACATAGAACAATATTTCCTTTAGAATTATGAGCAGCATGAAAACAAAATTCTTTGAGGATAAAATTTGCGCTGCAAATTGCTGAGAAAAGTCCACTGAATCATTTAAGGTCTATCTTTGAAAAATCGGCTATTGCTTGTTTTTATGTTTCAAAAAACTTGTTCGAAGTTTTCGTAAATTTACTCTTAAAAACGAGATGAAACGTTCCAAAAGACTAGCTATGGTGAATACGCTAGTCTCTGGAACTCATACGTTGCGTTGATTCGATTGAGTTGACTGTCTCGTCTGACCACGAAACTGCGATCGACTTCATCGACTCGCATGTTACTGGATCCAGCACCAAGATGCTTAGCGTCACCATTTCGTATGATACTAGTCGTTTCGATCGTTGACGAACCAGTTCAGCAATTGCGTTCGCCGTTAGAAGACAGGCGATTAATTAAAGTAACAGATGACTGTCCGAATGGTACTACTGCGACGATCATGTATTTGACACCAATATACTTACGGAAATTCTTGCATTGCACAAGTGGTGATTGCCTTGTAAGAAGGATTGGAATTCATAATGTGGTATGTTTGAATGAATGCAAAATTGTGACAGATCATATAGGTAATCAAATGCAGAAAATAATAGCTTTGGGTTTAATCGAAAAAATAGTAATACACTCGCGGAATTTTGAAAACCGACACATTTTCTGTTTTGCGTTTTAAGGTTTTTTTGAGAATTTTGTATGTATTTTTATATGGAGAAATCAAGTAAAACACAGAAAATTTATTGGTTTTCAAAATTCCGTTCGTGGGGAAGAAATGTGAAGAATTTAAGCTGATAGTTCTAAAGTAAGATTTGATCACTTGAAATTAGTAACTGATCGCAAGAAATAGAGAATTTGATCTCCAACAATTAAGCAAAAACGTTGCAACTACGTGAAGTAATCCTCTAGTGGCAGTTTTTAGCAAAACTATTCTGTAAATGTCCTTCGTTCTGTTTTACTAATGCTATTTTCTACAATTTCTTTGCCTTGATAATATTTACTTACACCTGGTCGATATAAATTGGTTGCATTGCGTATCCCACTGGCTTCAATAGAACGTCTCCACTGACTTCAATAAAACGTCTTTGTTATATTTCAAAATTTCCTAAGTTTTTTTTTTATTAATATTTTGCAAACATTTTCATTAATAATATTAAATAACATATCATATAATAATTACACTTTAACTATCGAAATAATTAATATAAATATTTTCTTTTCATTTAGTTTATTTTGCAGCTAGAAAAACTTATTTAAATCTGATCACCAAACATCAAATAATTTACATTCAAAATTTCCTGTTTCTATTTACAATTTTTATAAAATTATTCTGAAATATTTTGCGTTTTTTTCTTATTTGTTTTGGTAATCAGAAGTTTTATGCTTTTTTTGGTGATCCATTTGAGTCTCTAAATATAACTTTTTTTTACAAATATCATTTAATAACTGAAAAAAATTGGTTTAATAAATATTAATGGTGTTGTTTTTGATATTTGTTATTACAGGTTATTGCAGCTATTGCAAACTAAAAATAAAAAAAAAATTGACTAAAACAAATCCTAAAACAAATTACAATAAATAATAACTCTTTCGTGATATTTTTTTCTTTATTTTGTTTTTGAGTACAAATGGTCATAGTACCGTAAAATTAAATATTTTTTTCTTCTTGAAATGAATTTCCTTACAAAAATAGATTAAAAATTACGATTTTTATATTAATGATATTATCGAAATTTGTCTACATTTTGCCTAACGAAAACTCTCTAATTGGATATCTTTCACTAAATAAATCAACATATAAATTAGAGGAAACCACAGAATAAATGTCTTACATAAGGCAACTCTTTCTAAGGCTTTCGTGCATTATACATACGTGAATAGTGTTTTCCTTTGATATTTTTTTTTCTTGTAAAATTTACTTTGTCTTATAAAAGAGCTAAATTTTTTTCGTCTACATTATTTTTATTCAAAATATTTTCTGTTCTTTTTCATTCATTTTGTACGAATCTAATTACACGTAAACAATCAATAGTGTTCTGTTTGTTTTATATTCAGTTTTCAATTACACATTGACATCAATTTTTTTTCTTTTATGGTCATTATTTTGTAAATCAGATGGTAAAATGGCCTATTATGTTTACAATTTAGCAGAGAAAATGTTCGATATTTTTCAGAAGACAAATTTTCGTAATAAAATCATTTAACACTGGATAAGTGGTTAAGAATGATTCATTACATTAAGTGCAACAAACGTAAATACGACAAATAGATTTCGACTACAGTAGTAAATTACATTAATATTTGATATAGTTGAACGATCGGAATCCAGCAGATTTTGCGAATCATGAGACTCTTTCAGTTTACTACAATTTAATTAATTATTTGTATGAGTTAGATACTTTAGCATTTGCAACAAAAATGTTATCAAATTAAGAGAATTATAGCAAATACTGATGAGTTACATTACTTACAATCAGTTAATCAGGAAATTAAAATTTAAATAAAGATCAAAGATCATTAATATACCAACCGTAGTAGATTGTAGTCATATTATGGCGACCGACGGGAAAACCCTGCTGTATTCAAGTGATTGATAATAAAAACTAAAAAGAGAATTAATCTGAGTGCGAAATAAAAACCAAAGTTAATTAAGCGGGTGATATAAAAGTGAAAAATTAAGTAGGCAATAATGGGGAACGAAGAAGAATTGATAACATATGTAAAGTGGGAATGATAACGTTCACTATAAAAAGCATATGATCGGTTATTCAATCTATCAGTTAACGATCTAATCTGTTAATGTTATCAAACTACGTAGTATACGTTATAATGAGATATCATTCCTACCAAACAATTCAAACTTTATATTGTTTCTTGAAAGTACAATCGCTAAACCGAACTGGTGTGCATACGTTATTTTGCACCAGCTGGTCCCATTTGGAATTGTATGTGACCAGCTGGTGCAAAATAACGTATGCACACCAGTTCGGTTTAGCGATTGTAGATTGGTTATTGTAAATAAAGAAATCATTTTTGTGGTAACGTAAAGGTGTGTTTTCGTGAAATATAACAACTTGGAATCCGTTGAAAGGATTCGCTCGAGCAACGAGATATGGCTCTCGATTCCACCGAGCAACATTTTCCAATAAATAATTTGGAAAATTTCCACTTACTAATATCCAATTTTATTTTCTAATTCTTTAATTTTTTTCCAAATTCAAGAAAATAGTTTAAATTATATTCTTCAGTAACTATACCATTCTTAACATAATAACTATCAGTTGAATTTCGAAGCATAAATTCAATTTCAAATTTGTATGATGATATTAGCACAAAGGATAACAAATGACACAAGGGTAACAATGTTACAAGACACATAGTAGCCAATCCTGTAGACATATCTAATAAAAAGAAACACAAAAATGAAACATAGACGTAAAAGCGAAGAAGTTTCAACGTTAGCCGTGACACAAAAAAGTTTAGCCAGAACACACACCTTATCCAAGACCCTTTTTTCTTAGGTTGCCTGATTGTAAGACGCTATTATTAACTAATAAAAACGTTAAGTGTTTTGGGTTCGCAGTGTGTTTGTTCTAGAGAAACAAGGCGGCCCTGTCTTGCCAGAACTCGGGGGAAAGTGAAGTAAAGTAAAAAGTGGAAAAATTTAGTCCACAAGCGATGTAATGTTTCTTGAGGCTAAATTCCTCTAGTGATAATATTGTATGTTTCTTATATAAGAATTGATATCATATGTAAAGTGGGAATGATAATATTCACTATAAAAAGCGTGCCATTATTTCGCATCCTTTTATCAGTGTCAATCAGAACGATTTGTCAGTCAATCGAAAGTCAAACTTTAAGAGTCAAGTGATACCACATAGGCAGAAAGGAGCAGCTCTAACAGTGACAAAAAGCAAAAAATATGTGAGTGCACATGTCGACTATCTGCAGAAGGAGACGTGAGTGAGTGCCCCACGGAATGGGTTAAAAATGAAAGCTTTGACGATATATTCAATAATTTTAATGTCGTCGTCGGACGCGTGAGCAAAGATGGCGGCAAACGATTTATACTGATAAGAAACCTTGTGACAGCGAAAACGTGAAACCAGATAAACAAGAAAAGGAGAAAGTTAATAAAAGAACAAGAGAGCTAACGCAGGGGAAGAGATACCCTTTTCGAAATCAGATAAGAAAGGTATTCCCTCTAAAGTTCCAATTGTGGGGACATCAAAGTCCGTGGTGTGTTCGCAATTCACCGAAAATGACAATGTATAAAACGTTATATTTGAGTAAAAGGTACGCGTAGATGAAGTTTGGATTTCCAGACACACAGATAAAAATATGGACCTAGATCTAAATCTTTTTGGGATTAACAGTACGCGACCGAATCTTTTTTAGAATTTAAATTTAATCCCCTCAGGGATTATCCCCAAATAATTAATCCCAAGAGGAATTAAATTTTAATCTTTGAGGCCCTAACGTTTGACGCTTGTTTACTATGCGTTGAAACAAAATCTGATGAAAATGTTATTTGTAGTGCAATAAAATTCTAACCCTTCCTACTTTCACTTCAGAATTTTTTTTTTTTTAATATTTTTTTTTATCGGATATTGTGTGATACTACAGTTTTTAGCTAAACGTCTGATATGAGAAGAAAAAAAAAACATTATTTTGTGAGATCAGTGAATCGTGAGACTAACGCAACAAACGTAAATCTCGTTATACGTAAAATAATTCTTTTTTTTTTGGTCATTTGCTCCGTGTTATTTAATTAACTGCATTTCCAAATTAAGTGTTTGAAACAGTCAAAATTAAAATCAAGTTAACAGAAAACTAAGTTCTGACAGAAAAAAATTTTGTGCAACCAAAATCAAAATCGATCCAGCATTCTTTTGGAATTAAAATTCAACTTTCCGTTCCACCAAGAATCAAAAAGGTTAGATTACATAATTTTTCTAAGTGAACAACATTCAAATTTACCGTAGACCACGTAATTGCATGATTCCAAACCAAAACGAAAATTTGCATAATTCCTTTACCCCTTTTCTTTTCTATCAAAATTTTTTATATTATGTAGTTTCTTCAACAACCATTCAGACTCCTTTGCATGTTCTCCTTATTTTAAAATTTTCCCCCTTCAACTGAGTGTTGCAGCCATTAGCCGTACGCTCACATATACCCTTTGTATTTCCCCTTTTTCATATACCCTGATTTACAAATAAAAGAGGTCTCTCAAATTCAAATTACTCGCATAAGAATCAATATCTCCAAATTTTAAACTGTACGCGCAACATATACATAGTATACGTGCGCTCTTTAGTTAAAACACACCCCCATCTCTTCATTTTATTCTCTTTTTTCTTTTTATTTCTTCTTCCCGCTTGTCGTTCATATACGCACAACCATCTACCAGACTTAGCGCAAACCGAACAAAACATTTTCGGCCGAATTTTTCCTTTCATTGTTTCATTTAAGTACTAAGTAACCACCATTAATGGACTTTTAACAATAAATATTTAACACACACATTTTTATTTCTATTATTTTGGTCTCACATAAAATATTAATACGATAACTATTACACCATTTACTCAATAAGTTACACTTCAACCAAATTCTCACATTCTAGACGACACGCATGTCGTTTCATAGAAATTTATTAAGTGACAAAGTAGAAAATGGAAAAAACAGGTTTCTACAGATAGCGACTCAGACGAAAAGATTTCAGTGTTAGACCACAAGAAAGTTAAAATGCCAGGTTCTAATTACTCAAATGCCGACTTCAACCGGCTAATCCCCGAATTTAAAGGCGATGTCGCTTCCCTCCATGTATTTATAAAACACTGTGATACATTTCACAACATTTTGAATGCTAAAGGTAAAGCCCTCTTTATTCAACACCTAGTTTTCAAACTTGGTGGAAAAGCCTTTCTAATCTATGAAAGCAAGACTTATGACAATTGGGCTACGTTGAAGAAAGATCTGTTAGAAGGAATTCAAGTCAATAAATCGACTGCAGTTCTGCAGAACGAATTAATCACAATGAGAATGAAATCTGATCAGTCTCCAAAAGAGTTCTCAGAAACCATCAAAGAAAAATTGAAAGAATTAAATGACATTCTTTCCTCCCAGTACTCTAACGGCGAAGTTGTCCGCAGTTTTAAGGCGGAACACGAAAAAATAGCGATTGGTACATTTAAAGAAGGTCTTCCCGAGCCCCTCAAATTACGAACCCTAAATTTCGACGCTAAAACGTTAGACGAAATCGTGAACAAGACGACTGAGGAAGAACCATATGTGAATACAGTGCGTTCCTCCACAAGACTTTTAAATTTACTGGAAATACCCTTAACCCCGCGAATGTTTCTAATAGCCGCAATTTCGGGTTCGCCCAACAAAATCGTTTTGCCAGACACAGGTTTCATAAACCAAATAATGCTAAAACGTTTCTCAATAATAGCTGGCCAAATGTGGTCACAAAAAGTGTCCGCTTCGAAGATCCTCATGCACATTGGAATAATTATTTCCATAATAACAATCAAACTGGTCGCAACAGTACGAATGATATTAAGCATGAAGGACAGTCCGTTAATCGTAATAGAAACGATCCAGTCTGCTCGATCTGCAATAGACGAGGCCATACTGCGAATTTTTGTTTTGCACGCAAGGACGTGAACAGCAACTCTTTAGGTGATAACAATACCGGCCAGGTCAAGAAGGTTACTTTTTTAGGGCAGGGCCCAAATCCAACGAGAAGCCCTTCGAGGCGCCGAGTGGTTTGGGCGAGAGACCTCAAAAACCCTTCGACACATTGAGAATTTTAGATAATAAGAATGCATAAATCATTAATTTTAAGGTCTTAACGCTCCGTTGCTCAATAGCAATTAAGGGAACAATCACTTTCTTGATTGATTCCGGAGCTGAATTATCAATTATTAAACTTAATTCAATCCAAAATAATGTTCCAATCTGGCCAATCTGGATCAAAGATGGCAGCTTATCGTATGGCGGAAGACACCATCTTCACAATTGAGTTGTTACCGGCTAAAAACAGTCACATACGAAACGAAGTGTGCATCATATTTGGCAATAAAAACTTTACAGTTTTTAGCGGATATGAAAAAAGCTCAATCCATGATTGCAAAACGAGATTTCAATGTGGATGACATTATGTCTGGATCTAATGACCTACAAGAAGCATTAAGGATGCAGGATCAATTAATTCGCATGCAACAGGGAGCAGGTATGGAATTGCATAAATGGTGTGCAAATCACCCACAATTATTGAAAAGTATACCAGCCGGTAAAAAAGAGATCAGCCTGGATTTTCAAGCAGAAAAGTAGGAAACGAAGGCATTGGGAATGAAATGGATTCCCAAAGTTGACGAATTCAGCCTAAAATACCAGCCACGACATCACGAAAAAACTCACCAAACGAACAGTGCTTTCTGAAATTTCACAGCTATTCGATCCATTGGGTCTGGTTGGACCTGTAATACTACGAGCAAAGGTATATATGTGGAACATTTTATCATATCAAAATGTGTAACACATTTATGTTACAATTCAATAGACTTCACCGGAGATGAAAACACGACCTGGCTCATACATATTGTAACAATTCGAAGACGGCAACGATTCAACTCTCCTAACCTGGGTTAAGACTTAGTTGAAGAATTGTCATACTTAATTGATAATAGAATTGTAAGAAAATTGTCTTTCTATTTTACCCAAGTAAAGACCAGATAGTATTTAATACAAGCCACCATTTAATATGTCAAAACTTCTACCTCTAAAGAAGAAATTGGGCAGCGTCGATAAGGAATGGTAAATTTTTATCGAAAATGACACTAAGATAAAAAACGACCTGGATCACGAATATTTCCTGGACACCGTTGCAAATTTCAATGAATCCACGAAGTCCATTATTTCGGATGTAACTTGAGCTGATCCCCAATTCGATTTGATAAATAGAGGTACCCTAGGATCCCATCGCATGATTAGCGGCCAAGGCAAAAATTTGCGAGTGCCACCAACGCCTGACGACGAATTGATCGCGGAGGAAGGTCGAGCTCGGGCAAAGGTAGAACGACAAGCTGCCGCAAGTGCTCACTACCTGATTAAGGAGATGATTTTCGACAAAAATGTCGTACTATGACTATTCTTAATCGCGGCATTAAATATATATGCTTTTGGTGCTAAATGCTATCATGGAGATATATTCTTGTTGTTATAAGAATATATTTCCTCAAGCATCAACATTTACTACATTCCATAAAAGTAAAGTCAGAGTAATTACAACTCCTCTTAACGCTAGTGGAGCTAGTTATTCCTCCTACTTATTTCAGTAGATACATGGCGTGCGCCACGACGGCCAAAGAAAGAAATTGCGAACGGCTTCAGTTCGAAAGCGCTTGTCCGCATTTCGACGAATTTGAAACGTCCGTTCAGCAACCGTTTTGTCTCATTCGAGACACATTGCAGCGAACTCGCTAGCTGTATACGTGACACATTCGAAAACTATTTCACAAATTCTAAAAAACAAAATGTGTTAGTTTTGTATTTACACTGTTATTCCAATTTATTACGTGAACCATTCGAAAACTATTTCACAAATTCTAATAAATAAAATGGTGAAAAACATATTATACCAGACACTCATAATCATGACATCGTCAATTTTCATTAAAATATCTGAAAAGGTCGACAGTTTGATTGTTAGACAAAAACACTCGAAAACTGTTTCACAAATTCTAAACTATAAAATGCATTAGATTTAGTCACTATATTAGTTCGTTTAAGAAGTTAGTTTAACTTAGTCTTCTCAGTTGAACAAGTGTTATAGCGCTGCTCAAATGCAGAATAATTATAGTAACAATAAGTGTTGCTTGGTGGACTTCGGAACCATATCCTAGTTCTCAAGCGAATCCTATGCCCTTACGATGTTGAAGGGTACAACGGATCCCAGATTTTATATATCACGAAAACGGCACTTTTTTACCACAAATGAATTACTTTAATTTCAATACACAATACACTTTTGAGAATTTATAAAGTAGATTACTTTGGTAGGAATGATAGTTTCACTTTCACGTTCATAGGACGTATTTAGTAATAATAATGATCGACTAATAGACTGATACACTGATTGAGTGATAGACTGACGAGTGACACAGGCACGCTTTTTATAGTGAATGTTATCATTCCCACCTTACATATATATATAGAAGATATTTAGGCAATCGAATAAACAAACTCCCGGACGTTGAGACGATAGACTCAACAGAGAAATATTTCAAAAATGGAAAAAGGGTCAGTAGAGCAAAATGTCTTTTAAATGAGGTGATGCTTGTATTTAAGCACCCAATAATTTTGTTTTACTATTCAGTAACAATTGTATTTTTGAAACTACAACATGAGTTTTAAGCCTGAAAGTGAAGTAAAATCTGAGGAATCGGACTTGTCAGTGTTGGTGCCTGAGGTTGATTCCGATGAAGAAGAATCTATCACCGCAAGTGTGGCAGAGGAATATATCACCGCAAGTGTGGCAGCAGAAGCCGTTTTTTATCCATTGCTTGATGTGGATACGACAAATGCCGTACCGAATGAGAACGCGGCACCAGATAACCCTGAACTATTAGATACCATGACGCTACTGGGTCGTAGCTCGATGATGCGGCACATGCAGCATTATCTTGAGGTTTCTCTTAGATCAAACATTCAATGCTTTTTGGGAACCATTTATATGCATCCGTGTACAAGTTATTTTTATGTGAAATCATGTTAATTATTCGTACACCAAAATATATAGAAGATATTTAGGCAATCGAATAAACAATAAGTAAATTGTGAATAAAATATCAAGTTTAAATAAAGTTATATGAATTGAAAACCATAAAGTACAACGAGGAATCAATGAAATAAAAACAGGATAATAGTGCTATCAGCCTACCATTGGCCGACCTGAATATTCCTCCTGTGGATGAGCTCCAAAGGTAACAAAGTAACATTCGTAGGTAACATTTGTGGTATCCCACATCCCGAACTGGGAATAATACCAGTAATATATTGATTCTAGAATATTCCACGAAATCTTATTGAGGTTGGATATTCTTAGAATCATATATACATAACGGACTCGTTGCATAATGAGCCGTTTGTTTGATATGGATATTTGTGAGAATTCATTTATGAATTTGTTCACATGAGATAAGTGGATATGTGAAATACAGATCAGACGCATTTACACTTTGACCCATGAGATAAGTCAAGTGTGTGAAAGGAAATGCTGTCTAGACACTATTAAAGTGGAAACATCTGCTGTCCATATATTCATGCGACTATTTTATGTCATATGAATGATCCGTTTGTTCTTTCAGAGGGTGTGGTTTGATAGCGAGACGAGATCATGATCATGATCTGGGTTTAGATGGCTGTAGAAAAATGATTTGAGATCAGTCAGTTGTAATATTTCGAAGTGAACGGTCGAGTCCTTTCTTGATCAGCCGGTTGTTCATAAAAATAATGTTGGCTAACTTGTTTTACTAGTGACAAATTATGTTATAGAAGAACGATATAATTTTCATTTGCGAAATAAATTATTGTTGGAACCAATTTTTGGACTTTTGTTTAAAATATTGTTCAGTGATCACAAGTGTTTTAAAGTGTGCCCCAGAATATCACATAGCCGGGACTGGGATATCACATTGGCGCCCAACGTGTTGACAAAGAAAATCATTCGAACAACTTTGACATGGATGCATTCATTTTCTTATTTCTGACCTGCCACATGGTTACATCTACTACCACAGCCGATATCGATAACAACTGGTATCGCTGGAAACCCATGGGTGACAATGATATTATTTCTGAAGATATGGGACCTACTGCTATTATTTATGACCATTGGACCTACATCACCACGTTCCAACGCAGTGATCGAAAAAACACTGATGAATTTCTCGCTAACTGTGTTCATATGGCTACCCTTATGTGCGATGCAGTCTTGAAATCTAATGAATTTTTATCCGATGCAACGGTATCTGTTCGATTTGGATTATCATCCAATGTTACTTCACAGTTTCAAGGATTACAGTATGCTCACAATTGTCGCTCATCTGTGGCCACGATTAAGGCTTTGGCTCAACGCACTATTGACATTGGTGCGAAATTAGATATTCTCCTTCAATCGTACAGGGTTAAACGAGGCATTCGACCCCTTGGAGCACTCTTGAAATGGGCTTTTGACACACTGGACGCTTCCGATAATGACCATTACACTACGATGTTCCATCAGCTCAGCCGTAATACTAATGTTACTTTCAATTTGGTGCATAAACAAATTACACTTATGAGATCTACTATGCAAACGTTACTCGATCCCATTCGCCATTTGGAATCGGCACAGTCCGCAATGAATGACACCTTACATCAGGTACTCCACCAATTACATAATGATGATTCTTCTCTCCATAGGAAAACTACTTTGATGATGATACGCACCGATATTAATGCGTTTTTGGAATCAATTACGTTGAAATTGGAAGAAATATCTCTCACTCGTCTTGAAGAAATACAAACGCTCGATGCATTGATGGCCCATCAGTTCCATCATAATATGGTTGATTTGACTACATTCCGTCTCGAATATCGTAAATTGGTCGAATCTAAGGACAATAATTACCTTGCTTTGGACGAACCTCCTTACTCTCTGATACAAATTGACTCGATGACGTTACATGATGACATCTACATTAAAGTCCGCATACCTATGGCCTCCGATGATGTATATGACGTTAAAAAGTTATATCCGATTCCGCGACTCTTACACAATGGTTGGAGCACCGTTCCCGACATTGCATCACATTTTGTGGCCACCAACCAGCGTGATCGTCGCTTTATTGCTTGGAATGAGGCCGATGCCAAATGCAGCAACGTTATGTGGCGTCATTCTGGCCGAATCGACCTTTGTGAAACAACAGCCATTGTTCACGTGGGTGACTCTTTGGATTGCCTTGGTTCCTTACCGTTCACCACCGATCATGCATGTGCTCGTCAAACTATTGCAACTCCACGTACTTGGATCGTCGCGATGTCCAAACCGAACACTTGGCTCATTATGACACACAATCGAACAGTCTTTCAAGCCGCTTGTAGGGGCAGTCGCGATGTTTTGTCTTTGGTGGTTGAGACGACTGGCATATTGGACGTTTTGATGCCTTGTAACGTGATGACTGGTCAGACAACTTTGATGTTCCGACGACACCTTAATACGCATCCATATAAGTTGCAACTTTTGGCTGGCTCCGACATCTATCCTATTACGCCACAGTTGAACACTACTTTGCTATCACGAATTGCTCCGTCCACTGGTCCGGCTTCCACCACACTTCAAGTTAGCACTCATTCCCAATTATCCAATGCCTTGACGTCTGCGATTACGAACACACAACAACTTGAACTTGAGTGGCAAAATGAGGATAACATACGGCACACCCAAGCTACATTTGACATGGTCGAGTCCCATAGTTGGTTCATTTGGGGACTTCTTGCGGTCATGGGCATCGTTTTGGTGGCTACTTCCTTCACTGCCTGTTACATTTACCGCCAACATATTACTTTACGTCTTGCTACCTCTGGCATTATGCATATGCACGCACTCACCCACTCGAATGTCCCTCCTACCGACCCGGTTGACACTGTTCGTGCCTTGACGGATTCATCCTTGCGACTTCCTCAATGAGTTTTTCTACTTTTCCTGGCGGGCATGCATCGTGTGATGCCACCGAACTTGGAATATTTACGAAGTTTATCAAATTTGATAGTTTTAAATTTTGATCTTAGAGTGTTATTCATATTCGTATTAGATTAAAAATTTTTTTGGTTCTAAATAAAGACAACATAATTACTTACAATTTTATTAGGGTTAAGCTTTTGGTCATAAGAGAAGAAAATATTATTATTCACATTTTTATTGCATTTGAAAATTTTTGTTCTGAATGAAGAGAGTATAATTACTCACAATTTTATTAGGTTTAAGAAATTTTTGGTCCTAAAAGAAGGAAATATTACTATTCACATTTTTACTAGATTTAAGGTTTTTGGTTATGAATGGAAAGAAAAACATAATTATTCACATTTGAAAAGAAGAAATGTTGTTGCTCACTTTTTTTTTATATATTTGAGATTTTTGATCATGAATTAAGACGACATGATTGTCAGACTTGAATTTTTGATTATGGGAAAAAGAAATATTGATATTCATAATTTTATTCGGTCTAGTTGAGTTATGAAAGGAGAGAACTCTTTCACTGTTTGTGAGCTCATTTGAGATAAGTATTCGACCCTGACGAATGGAGTATATTTGATGATCACGATTTGAATTTTTGGTCTAATTTAAAGGATTTTATTTGATTTGATGAAATTGATTGATTTGAAGGATATTTGGATTTTTGAATTGACGAAATGAATTGGTTTAAAGGATTTATTGTTTAACGAATTGATTGGATATGAGGAATATTTAGAATTGGATTTATAGGTTACAGAATTGATTGGATTTGAAGTTTTTAGATTGAAGAATTGGATATGACGGATTATTGCTTTGAAATATTGGATATAGAGAATTATTGTTTTGGAAAATTGGATTTAACGTATTATGTTTGAAGGATTTTGTTTTGATTTGAAGGATTTTGATTCAAAGAGTTTGATTTGAATTGGAGAATATTTATTCGATAAGTTTGACTTGAATGAATTTGTAGGTTGTGATCTAAAATATGACTCCAGGGGAAGGGAAGAATATATATGTTGACCGTTACAATTTTGTGAGGTTATATTTTTGGTCCTAAAAGAAGGAAATTATTTTGATATTCATAAATTTTTAGATTTAATTTTTGATCCTGAAAGAAGGAAATAATTTTTGATATTCATAAATTTTTATAGATTTTAGATTTATATTTCTATCCTGAAAGAAGGAAAATGTTTTTGATGTTCATACCCATTTTAGCCTTATATTTTTGATCCTAAAAGAAGGAGAATATTTTAGTTGAAAGTTTCTTTATGATTTATCAATGGGAATTTCGAGTTTAGGTATAAGGAGAAAATGAGAAAAGCCAACATTGTTTTAGATCGCAAGTTTTTCAGTTCTTGAGTGCGTTAACGTAAACGGTTGAATCTATGACTCGGATCTTGAATTTGTCTCACTGCCCAAAGGATCTTGAAGGGGGGTGTTTAGTAAACTACTATAATACGTGTTCGTTATCGGTATAAGTAAAACTTAAGTTGTTCTCTTCTCAAAGGAGAATTAAACTCTGATTTATTCAATCAATTGTTACAGTATTTATACTAAATTCTAACAAAGAACTTAATCTAAACAAAGAGGTGTTAATGAATCAACCTACGTAATTGATTCATTAGTACATTGACTCTAATGGTTCAACTTAATCCTACGTAAGTCATTAACTTCTAGAATGATTGACATGCGCATCCTGCATGTGCATCAAGATGAATCATACCATAACAATTATGTTCATTCTTAATTATTATGATACACAACAACAAAACATATATCATACAGCACACTCCATGTTACTTGTATATCACTGCTATATATGCGCACTATACTTGCGCATCAATAGCGTATTGCATATTATTTGCATACCATTGATATACATGCGCACTATACCTGCGCATCATTAAGTGCACTATACGATCGAATAGTTATGCTGCTATGTACTCAAGTTCATATGACCGTAATATATCAATGCTTATATAGAATTATTCTACACAAGCATTAACTTGTATATCACTGCTATATATGCGCACTATACTTGCGCATCAATAGCGTATTGCATATTATTTGCATACCATTGATATACATGCGCACTATACCTGCGCATCATTAAGTGCACTATACGATCGAATAGTTATGCTGCTATGTACTCAAGTTCATATGACCGTAATATATCAATGCTTATATAGAATTATTCTACACAAGCATTAACATACTCCCAGCCGTAGAACTCCTGAGTTCTACTAAATTATTTCTTAGAATTACGGTATCAAATAATCTTAAATAATCAAATTCCTCATGTTATATGTAAATCACTACAAAAACATTTGTTTCCCAAGCTTTACTTAAAAAGAAAATGCAAGGTCTGCCTAATTTTGGCCATAAATACATGTTTTGAGTAGAAAATTACACAGTTAACTTCTAACGTTCCCACCGTTACGATGAAACGCTTATCAATTACCTTAAAACGCGCCCAAACTCCACATCCACGTTCAACTGCGTCAACAGAAACTGTGATTTGGAAAGTGAAAACGCCTGACGAACCTCTGGATTTGTCAACTGGTTTTGGAGACACTTTTGATAACCATTCGCCACCATTGCTTGGGTTCATCAATAGTGATCCAATTTCTTCAAATGGTCCAGTTTCTTCAAGTGGTCCAAATTCTTCAAGTGATCCAACATCAACTTATACTACGACCTCTTCGGTACCAATATTATTGCCTGAAGCACCGGTTTTGCCCGCATCCGGTCAAAGTACTGTTTTTCCACAATCAGGACCGACTGTTGCTACTACTAACATTCGAGTAGTCCCGCACTCATCCTTCGAAAGACAAAATGCGGCTGGACCATCTGGTGTGATAAACTCAAATGCACCACCTACAGGAACAGTTGGTGTTCCAAATGTGACAATGCCGAGTTCTACTGGTCGTGCTTCACCGATAATGCTGCCTGGTGTTTGCGTTAATGGCCGAGGTGAGCCGATTACAAATATTTCGACTGCTGATGTTGCTGTTGCCCATCAAAATAGAGCGTTATGCAGTGTATTGCACCGGTCATTATCAATCGAGCTCGTTGTTCGTGCAGGAACATGGTGGCCGCATGCTGTGTGGACCCTTGATAACAGAGTTTCTCGAGGATTCGTCGTGCGTGCACCACATCCGTTACGAGCTGCAGCGGTTCCATTTGTTACACCACCGATAGATGTTCATCGCGTCTTAAGCGTTCTTCGTATTCTCGAAATAGAATACGATTTTGTACTCGATCTTTTCTGAATAAATATTATTTTGTTGAGAAATTGAAACTGTGCATTTTTCTCTTATGTAACTGTAACACGATGCAAACGGAAACAAAAGTTTAAGTAAGTATGTACGAGTAAGCATGATTGAACTAAAAAGTTTTATCATTATTGTAAGTATAAAAAGAATTTCATCAATTAGTCATAAACGTAAGTATATAAAAAAATACTCCTTAATTTTAGTAAACAAAAATTACAAACTGCCATATATAATAGTTTCATTATGCGAATCGTAATT
Organism: Bradysia coprophila; assembly: GCF_014529535.1. Taxonomy (NCBI): domain Eukaryota; kingdom Metazoa; phylum Arthropoda; class Insecta; order Diptera; family Sciaridae; genus Bradysia; species Bradysia coprophila. The sequence goes on from NW_023503616.1 coordinate 6,720,134, forward strand.
CAGTGCTAGGTTGCTCCAATTGCACATCACCTTGACTTATTTTCTTTTCATCGTTGTTTATTATGAATTTCTTCCGCTTTGAATGCTCTTTAATGAAAATACAAATTGCTGCAGTTATTAACACGAATATGATAATATACACCAATGTATAGTGGTGTATGTGATGAGTATTAACCGCTGGGTGTTGAAGAATTTTTCTTTGATCTGAAACTGCTGCTTGCAAATTATTCAATTCATTAGATATGTTATACGTTGGAAAACTCTCCATGGGTTGTTGAATCAATTGATCAATATCCATGTCAATATCTGTAGTAGCATTCAATGCTGGAGTTATAATGATTGGCTGGTCTTCATCATAAATATTTTCGGAGGCAAATTCAAGGTTCTCTGTTTGTATCATGCATTGCCGAGAAATAGCAATTATGCCAGAACCTTGCACAGTGCATGATGTTATGCTGTCTTTGCATATCATATTTAATATGCTTTTGTTTTGTACTGAAAATATAAAACTATTAGGCGTTATTAATTTAGACCACGCTTGATTTTTCTTCATTATAGTTGTATGACATCGAGGCGGTATTTCTTTTGATGCATGAGTAAGAATTGCCATTTCACATAATGCCTCGTCCTGTTGTACAGTATAGACTGGATATTTTTGTTTACAAATAATTACGTTTCCATCGAACTGCAAGCATTGTGCATATAGTTGAGGTGTTAACATATAATATCTGTCTTGTCGTTTGTTCAATGCAATATACTGATATGGCGTTGTTATTGCTCGAAATGTGTTGTCATGTTGAAATGGAACAGGAATTATATGGTGCAATGTAAACATATCTCTGCTTATCAATGGGATGGTAATTCTCAATAATATTTGATTCGTTGATACTCGTACTCTTGCTTCTAACAAATTATATATGTGTGCCACGTTTTCCGGGATGTTGTCACCAGGTATCATTAAATCGTTCGTAATATTTGAGGATATTGCTATTAGGTGTTGCTTAAGCTGAGCGGGGCTAATGACAATCGGTGATACTTTGCCATGATGGACGTGCGTAACCAAATCAAGTATTGCATTTTGTTGCGTTAATTGGTTTTGAATCAATGATGTTATTTGTATTGCCAGCATATTAAACGTTGTACCGTGGTTTGTAGCGGTTTGGTTATGAATTAGCTCGATTTGGTTTTTCAAATACAATATTTGCTGTCTAATTCCTTCTTCTTGTTGTTTAATAATATTTAACGTTAGATCTTGAATTGTTGTTTGATTTCCGATTACTTTAACCAGATAATTGTTATCATTTTTCAATTCTTCGATCTGCTTGCTTATTTGCTGAGCATCATTGTCATCCATTACTCCGGTTACCACTTTTAAACCAGTTCCAATGAAATTGATCCATCCTCTACGCTTTCTAGACAACAATTTTTCGTTTGGCGATTTATCTCCGATATCATCGAGTACTCCCCTCCGTTTTCTCAACACGCTTGCTTGAGAAAACGACTTAAATATTTCGTTAGTTGTGCTTAATGATGAAAATTGTTGTTGCAGCACGTCAATTGTTGCGTTGCAATATTTGTCTCTTTCCATTCGATTGCATATTTCCTCCGATTTTCGTATTAAAAATTGAATTTGCTCTTCTTGTTTCCAATACGGTTCCATTCGAATGTATCCCGTTATTATCCATTTATCAGTGCTTAATCTCATTTTTCCGTTTTGTTCGAAAAATAGTCCAGGGCTATGCTTCAATGGTGTGTAGTCGCATTCTTTAGCACTGATTCCAAGTATTAGAGCAAACAATGCACATAGGAACAGGATACTTCCTTTCAATCCTTTTGCTCGAGTTCGACTAGCAATAGGTTGAAATTCTTCTGCTTGAGGGTTCAATTTCTTTTTGTCTTTCAAATTTTCATTATTTGCTTTTTTGACTGCTGATTTTTTAGATGTTGGTTCATTGTTCGAAAAATTGTTCTCAATATTTATGCCGTCATCATTTGCAGTTCCTGGTAATGGGCAAATTTGATGAATTGATCTAGTGATCACACGAGTTTTCAATTGAATTTTGCTTGTATCCACTTTTTTCGTTTTATAGTTGATTGCATTTGATGCGTCCGCTTTTGCAACTTTTATTTTTGCAACTCGTACTTTTCCATGCTCGTCTGTTGTTATTTCAACGATTCTGCCTATTTTCCATTTTAACGGTTTTACATGATCCTTTTTTATGACTACCATGTCGCCCACTTTTATGTTTTCTTTTTCAGATTTCCATTTTGTTTTTCCTTGCAGTTCTGATAAGTACTCGCTTGACCATCTGTCCCAAAATTGATTCCTCATCGCTACCAATTTGTGCCATAATTTTGCTTTCGAACTGTAAGGTAATAATCTGTCATCAATTGTGTTGAGTGGTGCTCCTATTAAAAAGTGTCCAGGTGTTAACGGCTGGATGTCATTTGGATCGTTAGACATTGCTGTTAGTGGTCTAGAATTTAAGATTGCTTCTATTTCTGCTGATATTGTTCCAAGCTCGATAATTGTTATTTGGACTGAATGTAGAATTTTTGTTAAGTGAAGTTTTGCTGACTTTACTGCGGCCTCACTTAAACCGTTGAAATGCGGACTTCTTGCTGGAGTAAAGAACCAATCTATATCTCGTTCCACACAATATTTCCTGATTTTTCTCTTCCCCTTTTCACTGGTTATGATTTCATACAACTCTTCCAATTTATTATGTGCTCCTCTGAAGTTAGTACCATTGTCGCATATTAATTTCTTTACCAATCCTCTACGGGCAATGAATCGTTTTAGACATCCAATAAAGCCGTCAATGCTTAAATCTGGAGCTGCTTCCATGTGCACCGCCTTTGTTGTTAGACAAACGAATATGCAAACGTATCCTTTAGTTATTCGCTTGCCTCGTGGCATGCTGTGTATGTCAAATGGTCCCATGAAATCCAAACTTGTGTGCACAAATGCTCTTGCTATATTAACTCGCTCTGCTGGTAGATTCCCCATAATTTGCTGCATTAACATGGGTTTCGACCTCGTGCATAATACGCACTCTTTAACTATCCTTGTTGCCAATCTTTTTCCTGATTCAGGCCAATAATACTGCCTGGTAAATGACAACAATGCTTGTGCTCCTGCATGATGATTCCTTTTATGAATGTCCTCCATAATCAATCGCGTTACGAAGTGATTTTTCGGTAATATTGCGGGATGCTTTTGCTCATAACTAATTTTTGCTTTTATTAATCGTCCACCAACTCTTATTATTCCATCTTCGTCAATGAATGGTGTCAATTGTCCAAATTTTGATTTGCTACCAATGCCTTTTTTAATCATTTTCATTTCCACATGAAATTCCTGTTGTACGTATTGCAAAATAACCTTAATAGCTCTTTTTTGTTCAATGGCTGATATTTCACTTGAATTGCTTGTTTTATCCTTCACTCTCAACATGTAGGCCACTACATTTTTTAATGTTTCAAATGAATTTTTGTGATTGATTCTGTCAATGAAGTGCTCCGACGAATTCACTGTAAGCACTGTTTTTACTTTCTTTTCTTCACTTGGATCATTTACAAATGCTGGTTTTGCCTCTGGCCAATCACTTTCTGGTTTTATTAAAAATTCTGGACCGTGCCACCATAATTTCGATTTCTTTAGGTCCTCTGGTAGTAAGCCTCTTGAAATTAGGTCAGCTGGATTCTCTTTAGTATATATGTAATTCCATTCATCAATATTTGTTTTTCGTTTGATGGTTGCCACTCTATTGGCTACAAACGTTTTGTAGTTTTTGTCTCCCTTCACCCATGAAAGCACTATTTCTGAATCCGTCCAATAAAATGCTTTGCTAATATTGATGTTTAAGGCTTGCTTTAATTTTTCCCCCAGTTCAACCATTGTTACAGCTGCACAAAGCTCCAATCTTGGTAGTGTTGTGGTATTGATAGGTGCTACCCTTGATTTTGAGCAGATTAAGGAGCTTTGAATGCTGCCATTACCATCAATTGATCTCAAATAGAAGCAAGTGCCATATGCCATTTCCGATGCATCGGAGAATCCATGCAGCTGAATGTCTATTGCGTTTTGAATTATTACTTTTCTTGGAAAGGATAATTCATTCAATTTTAATAATTCTTTTCTGAATTTTTTCCATTTGTCTTGCAACTCTTCAATTAATTCCGTATCCCAATCCATATGGATTATGCATAGATGTTGCATAAACACTTTTGCCATTAAGATGACTGGATTTACCATTCCAAGAGGATCAAAAAGTTGCGCACTTTCCGATAAAATTGTTCTTTTAGTAATTTTTGTATTTTCTTTCGGTGTATACGATATTTTAAATATGTCATCCTTCGGTACCCATTTTATGCCTAAAGCTTTTGTTTCTTGCTTTTCTGCATTAATATCCAAACTAACTTCTTGCTTATCTTTTGGAATTGATGCCAGTAACGTAGGACTATTTGAACACCATTTGTGCAACGTAAAATTTGCTTTGTTACACATTTCTATCATTTGTCGCTGAAGCTCCACAGCTTCTACTATTTGATCACTTCCAGTCATCAGATCATCAACATTGAAATCTCTTTTTGCTGCTATGAATGCCAATGGATATTTTTCTTTATGTTGTTCAGCCAATGCGTGTAAACACTTTATTGCCAAATATGAGGCGCAAGTTGTTCCATAAGTAAGTGTGTTTAATTCGTAGTACTTCAACGGTTGATTTTCGTTTTCTCTCCATACAATCATCTGATACGGCCTTTCTTCTTTGCATACTTCCACTTGTCTGTACATTTTGGTTATGTCAGCGGATAGCGCATATTGATGAGTTCTGAATCTAACCATTATCGAAAATAAATCTTGCTGCAAAATTGGCCCGTTGGCTAATATTTCATTTATCGATATGTTGCTAGTTGATTTTGCAGATCCATCAAATACTACACGAAATTTGGTAGTGCTGCTGCCTGGATTTCGTACTGCATGATGTGGAATGAAATAGTTTTTTGGATTAACTAAGTTCTTTCCAATTTCTGTCATGTGCCCAAGTTTCTCATATTCTCTTAGGAACTGCACGTATTCGTTTTTCATATCTGGATCGTTTTTAAATTTCCTCTCCAAATGCTGGAAACGGCGAATTGCCATTTTTTCCGAATTTCCCAAAATGGATGGATGTTTTGTAAATTGCAGATGGACAATGAACTTTCCTGTTTTTTCGTCTCTTTCTGTAGTATTTTGGAAAAACTTCTCACAAGATTGCTCCAGTTGTGTTAATGGTTTCTCGCTTTGAGCTTTTTCTTCGATTGCCCAAAATTTCGCCAATTGGGTTTCCAATGCACTTTCGGTAGCAATGCCAACATATGCCTGAGATGGTGTCAGTCCTAGCACTTTTCCTGTAACTATCCATCCGAATACACTTTCTTGTAAAGTTGGTAATCCATTACCGATTGATCTTTCGCCACATTTTAACAATTTGAAGAATATTTCTCCTCCTAAGATCAGATCGACTTTTGATGGTACGTTGAATTGCTTGTCCGCTAATTGAATGTCCTTAGGGATGTTCCAATTAGTTATATCAATTCTTTTTTCTGGCTGCTCAGTTGCAACCGTTTTTAACAAAAATACTTCCAAATTTTCCTTAAAGCTGGATACTGGTGATTTTACCGTAATAACTGTTCGTTTTTTCGCATTTGTTTTTACTTCACCTATTCCCAACAGCTCCATATTTGCGCACTTGTACGTTAATCCCAATTTTTTCTGCATTCGTTCGGTCATTAAATTGAGTTGGGATCCGGAGTCCAATAATGCTCTTACTTGCACTGGTGATCCATTTTTATCAATTATGTGCACTGCTACAGTGGCTAAGAACACATGTTCCACTTCTCTTTCGTTATTTCCTAATAACACTGTTTGCACTTTTTTAGCTTCTTCTATATGTAATAAGCTATTGTGTTTTTTGTCACATTTCGGGCAGTTGGATCTTTTACACTCGTTGGTTTTATGTCCCTTATTTAAACAATTGAAGCATCTGTTTTTTCTTATTTCCTTAATTCTCTCGGCAGGAGTGCTCTTTAAGAAAACAGGACAACTCCATATTTTATGCTCTTTTTCTTTACAATTGCAGTAATCACTATCACTTTTATTGAAGTGCTTGTTGCCTTTTTCGTTTTTATTTGCAACTAGCGCAGTGCTCACTTTCGATTTATTGTTTTGGTTGCTTTGCGGTTTTTGATAATTTTTACCACTTTCACTCGGTGCTTCACTTTGCTCGGTGCTTTGCTGCTTAAGTGGTGAATTCTCATGTTCATAAATTTCATGAAATGCCTGTAGCTTCGCAATTCGCCAACTTCCGTCAATGTATTTTCGTAAATGTTCATACTGAGGCCATCGATTCGTCCTTCCACTGCGTAGTAAAACATGTACTGCAGAAGAGCATCATTTATATTCATGTTATCGATTATCATATACGCTTGGTTGATGCTATCATACACTTTTTTCATTTGCTTGATTGATCTTGGATTCATTTTTTCTCCTTTAAAAATTTTATCCAGTGCGGTCTTTAAAATCGTATGCTTGTCGCGAAATCTACGGTTCAATATATCCCATGCGGCTTCATAACTTTCGTCTATGACTGGTAATGCCTGAACTAACGTTTTTGGTTCACCTTCCAGTTGTCCTTTTAAATATGCCAATTTTTCGGAGCCACTCATATTCGATTGATTGTCAATCATTTTCATGAACAATTGTTGGAACGGTTCCCATTCCAAGTAGTCACCTTTGAACTTTGGAAGTTCCAACTTTGGCAGTTTCGTATTTGATGTCATTGTGTTCTTATCTTCGATTGTTTTTGCGAAGATTCTGCCCATTCCACTTTCCATTTTAAAGTAGATATGAATGTCATACCCTGGCGTGAACATAACTTTAGAGTTCATTTCCGTGATCATTTCCCATTTTTTGATGATCATTTGGCGCATTGCTTTTGCGTCAATCTTGTCCATAATAGCTTCATTGTCATAGTATTCACGAAGCATTTTATCAAAGTTAGCCAGAGTTGTTTTTGCAATATTCACCACCATTGCAGGATCCTGGTTAGCTGAGACCATACTTATTATAGCTGGATCCGTAATGCTGCTTTGTGGATTTGGTCCTGGATTTGTATCCTGACTTTTAGTTAATTCCTCAAGGTGTTGAATTAATTCTTCACGATATTCCTTCACTATTTTTTCAATTTTATTGTAATAGTCGGAACTAAAGTACAAATGCGAGCTTTCTACCTGATCGCTTTGTTTTAATTCAGTGTTGTTTTTAAAGAAAATTGCCCAATCAGCATCAACTCTCTGAATTCTTTCTTTTAAGTATTGTACACTTTTTCTTTCCAACGCCAATGCTTGGAATGCTTGCACCCTTTGTTTCATGCGATCCCCAATCACCTGTTGCTCATTGAGCATCGCCGTGGTGTCTGACATTTTTTACCGGTTTTTAATTTATATTCCTTTCAGCGTCTCTATGTGACTGGTTTAGAGCTGCGATTTGTTTTTCCAATCAAGCCCAATACTTGATTTATGCTCCCTTCAGTAGTTCCAATAACTGCCCAGAGCTTTGACTTTCCGTTGTCAACCAAGTCCAAATACTTTCCTTTGCTCCTTTCGTAACGATTGCCTTAGAGCTGAGGGTTTACGGTTGCCAACCAAGTCCAAATGCTTAAAGAATTCCTTCAGGGCTGCAGTCCCTTAGAAATTCTTTTTACAATTTATTACTGTTACCAACGCTTTACACGTCAAACGTCGGGGTCACCAATTTATGTTTAGTAAACTACTATAATACGTGTTCGTTATCGGTATAAGTAAAACTTAAGTTGTTCTCTTCTCAAAGGAGAATTAAACTCTGATTTATTCAATCAATTGTTACAGTATTTATACTAAATTCTAACAAAGAACTTAATCTAAACAAAGAGGTGTTAATGAATCAACCTACGTAATTGATTCATTAGTACATTGACTCTAATGGTTCAACTTAATCCTACGTAAGTCATTAACTTCTAGAATGATTGACATGCGCATCCTGCATGTGCATCAAGATGAATCATACCATAACAATTATGTTCATTCTTAATTATTATGATACACAACAACAAAACATATATCATACAGCACACTCCATGTTACTTGTATATCACTGCTATATATGCGCACTATACTTGCGCATCAATAGCGTATTGCATATTATTTGCATACCATTGATATACATGCGCACTATACCTGCGCATCATTAAGTGCACTATACGATCGAATAGTTATGCTGCTATGTACTCAAGTTCATATGACCGTAATATATCAATGCTTATATAGAATTATTCTACACAAGCATTAACTTGTATATCACTGCTATATATGCGCACTATACTTGCGCATCAATAGCGTATTGCATATTATTTGCATACCATTGATATACATGCGCACTATACCTGCGCATCATTAAGTGCACTATACGATCGAATAGTTATGCTGCTATGTACTCAAGTTCATATGACCGTAATATATCAATGCTTATATAGAATTGTTCTACACAAGCATTAACAGGGGGAGTGCTGTGGTATCCCACATCCCGAACTGGGAATAATACCAGTAATATATTGATTCTAGAATATTCCACGAAATCTTATTGAGGTTGGATATTCTTAGAATCATATATACATAACGGACTCGTTGCATAATGAGCCGTTTGTTTGATATGGATATTTGTGAGAATTCATTTATGAATTTGTTCACATGAGATAAGTGGATATGTGAAATACAGATCAGACGCATTTACACTTTGACCCATGAGATAAGTCAAGTGTGTGAAAGGAAATGCTGTCTAGACACTATTAAAGTGGAAACATCTGCTGTCCATATATTCATGCGACTATTTTATGTCATATGAATGATCCGTTTGTTCTTTCAGAGGGTGTGGTTTGATAGCGAGACGAGATCATGATCATGATCTGGGTTTAGATGGCTGTAGAAAAATGATTTGAGATCAGTCAGTTGTAATATTTCGAAGTGAACGGTCGAGTCCTTTCTTGATCAGCCGGTTGTTCATAAAAATAATGTTGGCTAACTTGTTTTACTAGTGACAAATTATGTTATAGAAGAACGATATAATTTTCATTTGCGAAATAAATTATTGTTGGAACCAATTTTTGGACTTTTTTTTAAAATATTGTTCAGTGATCACAAGTGTTTTAAAGTGTGCCCCAGAATATCACATAGCCGGGACTGGGACATCACACATTCGAAAACTATTACACAAATTCTAAAAAAAACTAAAATGCATTAGATTTACGTTAACACCGTTGTAGTGAAATCATCACTACTTACATCAAAATAATCAATCAATCGAAACTGATCAACGAAACCCAATCCCATCCTAAACTAAAATAGGAATCCATTCCCAAATACGGTCGCACGCGTAGCATTAAAATCATGCCACCGCATATTCCCATTTTCATAAAAATCTAAAATTAACCTCTAACCCTTCCCTTAGGCATATTCGATGATTATAAGATTATAAATAATACCGCTGGAACAATCCAGAGGTTGTCTTGTCTTATCTTATCCTTTCGCGTCGTCGTGAATTCATAAGCTTCGTTGTGTGTTACGTTTGAATCAATTATTTCATTAATTAAATAAGTTAAAAGTGTTAGAAAAATAATTAGAAATAAAATTTGTTAAAGTGAAAACTATTTAGTGAATAAAGTTTCATTCTTCATCTTTTAAAAGAAAAGAGTTGTTTGTTTATTCTCGAAAATAAAGTTAATTGAGTTTACTAAATTTCATCATCGGTACGCCTAAAGCCAATTCCAACCGCTCGGGAAATCCTGGCAATTAGGCTTCGTTAATCTTTATACAATTAAATTAAATACGAATCAATAAGTGTTGAAGTGTTTTAACGAATAGAGTAGACGAGCGCTACACCGTTATTCCAATTTACGTGAACCATTCGAAAACTATTTCACAAATTCTAAAAAAATAAAATGGTGAAAAACGTATTATACCAGACACTCATAATCATGACATGGTCATTTTTCATTAAAATATCTGAAAAGTTCGACAGTTTGATAGTTAGACAGCAACATTCGAAAACTGTTTCACAAATTCTAAACCATAAAATGCATTAGATTTAGTCACTAAATACGGGACACATTCGAAAACTATTTCACAAATTCTAAAAAAAAAACTAAAATGCATTAGATTTACGTTAACACCGTTATTCCAATTTACGTGAACCATTCGAAAACTATTTCACAAATTCTAAAAAAATAAAATGGTGAAAAACGTATTATACCAGACACTCATAATCATGACATGGTCATTTTTCATTAAAATATCTGAAAAGGTCGACAGTTTGATCAGTTTGATGGTTAGACAAAAATACTCGAAAAATTGTTTCACAAATGCTAAACCTTTATGCATTAGATTTATTCACTATATACGGGACACATTCGAAAACTATTTCACAAATTCTAAAAAAATAAAATGCAGAAAGTTGTGTTTTTGAAAGCATAAGTATAAAAGGTCAAAAAAATATTTTTATTTTAAGATAAGCGAAAAAAAGACTGCTCAAATTGCACATAAAAGGTCACCTTTTATTTAACTAAAAGTTAATTCGGTTTTCATTATGTTAATCAATTGACTGCACTAAAACCAAAAATATTAAAATAATTGCCTAATTTTAAACATCTCATTTTCTCCAATTGTCTCGACACTCGAAAATAAATATTTCTTTAGCTCCAGAACATCCAAAACCAGGAATAGTAAATTATATTTTCTCATATTTTCGATTTACTTCTTCAATGTTTTTAATTTTTTGCGTAAGTTCAAGGAAATAGTGTGGTTTCATGCCAACACTGATTGGTGTTACAATTATCTAGTGTAATTGGACATTTATTGAAGAAAAAATGAGTCGTACAGTGGGTTTGAGTGATGCATACAAGAAAATGTATTTGATACCACCCGAAAGTGTACAAAAAGTTACAAGAATCCAATTCAATAGACAATGTAGGGCCATTCGAAAACTATTTCACAAATTCTAAAAAATAAAATGCAGTAGGATGATTTAGTAGGAAGTTAAACAAAACACTTAGAAATATTAAAAAAGGTATTTCGTTCAATAGTTTTTCGAACGTAAAATAAAGAGCAATAATAATGGAAGGGAACATTCGAAAACTATCTCACAAATTCTAAAAAATTAAATTTAGCCGGTTGACTGATCTGATAACGTTAAATGCCATGGGACAATTATCTTTGTGTGCTACACAGAAACTGTGATTTGATCAGAGCGACAATATTACTGACTGATGATCTTGATTAATAGTGGCACGCTTTTTATTGTGAATATTGGCAGTCCCACTTCACTATATCAAAACAATAACAATATTAATAACCTTAACCATAAGCTATTTTTGTCTATATGCTTGTACAGCAACAAGCGTTACAGTCGAAGAAATTTAGTTTTCGGGTTTTCCAAAGGTATTAATCTTATTTAACCCACACTTTATCCCACAACAATGGAATCCACAAATTTAAATTTAGTTAACACAGCGGTCACAATGATGGCGCTGCAGTCACGATTTCAAAATGTGATATAGGGTGGATAAACTAAATTTTGGTTTTAGCTACATTTTCGCTTGGTTTTTAATTGTTACATTAGGCTTCACAATTAAGAGTATCTTTATGCAATATAAACCGTTTGAGTTTGAAAAAAGAGGTTTTGTATCAGTGAACAATATAGGAAAGCGTTCAGTACGTCTCAACACACAAAAGAACGTAAAACATATTTGTACATTTAGCCACCCTACGTCCGTCATAGCTTCTATTGTCTTCAAAAACATATTGTGCGCTTGTCATGATATGTATCAGAAGTTTGTTTATTTATGTGTCTCATCTAAAATGCTCGCCAGCAAAATTTTGATCATTAAATTCAACGGCCAGATTGATCTAAATGTTAAAATAATTGTGAATAATAGTGAAGTTAATGTGGTTTTGTTTTCTCCTCATAAAGGAATTTTCATCAGTTCGACGTAAAGTGCGGAGCACCATTAGAAAAAAAACTTGTCGCTGAAGAATGATCAAAAAGTTGCTGGACGCAATAGCTTCAACTAATGCTTTGCAGGATATAGAATCAAAATTAGAGAAACACCAAGAAACACCATTTGAAATCTTCACAATCATCATTTCAACTAAAGGCTTTTTTTAAACGAAACGCAGATTCGGAACATTCTTTTTGCAAAATTACAATTTGGCATAGTAAATAAATTCAACTCTTTGTATAAGTGAAGCTCATGATTGAGCTCAAGCATGAAAACAGAATCTGGTCAGGAATAAGATAAGAATATGAATATATGACGAACTTCAAAGTTCATGATTTATAAATGCCTGCTCATGCAGTTATGCTTGCTGTTACGATTTCCAAAGAATTTTAATATCAAACAGAAGTACAATTTCCAAATCGGTTTTCTATTTATTTTATTGTATTTCCGACCTCGTTCTAGAGTAATAAAGTTTTCTGTGGATCATTTGTAACTTCATGAAAATATTAAGATGGAAAACCTCAGAAACATTCACATAAAAACTATGTTTTCCTAACTAGTGTTGAAATAGTCTTTTTGCATTCATTAGGAATAGCTATTTTGCTAACAAGTTAGTAAATGGGCTTCTTTTGCGCACTAGATGTGAGTTTGCCGATACGATCGGAGCGAGTTCGGCAACACATCGTGTGCGCAAAACCCCATTTACTAACGTGTTAGCAACAAGATTTTATCTACTGTTAGTTGAAATATTCATAATTTTCAAGCAAAACACATCAACTCAAAATCCTACTTCACATGATCGTAGTAGGATTCTGTCAGTTGCGTGCGCATAAGTTTCTATATTGGTTATATGCTTAAGGCATATAACCAATATATAAACTTATGCGCACGGAAATTTTCGTGTGTAAATTGACTGTCTTTGCTAACTAGATTCATGCTGAAAATTATGAATTTTTTCAACTTACAGTAGATAAAATAACTACTGGACAGTCGAGACGGTTTACTTGTAGTCCGAAATTATATTTTGGCTTCGTAGATTTCTAACAAGAGGAATTATATGATATGCGGTACATACTGTCCCGTACAATCTTTTTCTAAATAAAAAGTTGGACTAAGTGTTGCTTTTTTTGACAAAAAAATCTTCTGGAAGTTTATCCATCCACACAGCAGTGAAGTATCGCCAAAGTCAAATCTACAATATTGTATTATTTGGTGATTTGTCATATTTTGGAGTTTCTTCACACTTTGGCGATTTTTCTTGACAATTCATCATATTTAGTTGATTTGTTAAATCATCAAGAAAAGTCTCAGAAGTGTGAAGATACGCCATAAAGACAAATTTTCAATTCTCTATGATCCTTGGAGTTTCTTTACTATTGGGCGATATTTCTTGGTTTTTCTTCACAATATGACGATTTTTCTTGTTGATTTTTCAAATCAACCATAATCAACCATAATGATGAATTGCCAAGAAGAGTCGATAGAGTGTTAAGAAGAGAAAAATCGCCAGAGTGTGAGGAAACGCCAAAGTGAAAAAATACGTTTTTGAAATGTCTTTACATTATCTTTCGTAAAATGAAAGTTTCCTCGGGATCTTTCGTTAAAGTATGAATTGCCCAGGATGGATCAAGATGCCTTTACTTTACCTGACGTAAAATAAGAGTTTCCTTAGGATCGAACCAGGCAGTATTTCGTAACCTTTATAAAAGGATAGATTCACTAGCATCGAACAAATACCGCCTTTGCGATACCTTTCGTAAAAGGATAAATTTCCAAGGATTGAACAAAATCATCATCATTTGTGGTTGATTTGTTTAATCACCACGAAGAATTGCCAAAGTGTGAAGAAACGCAACAAAGACAAATTTATCATTCTTTGTTTCTGTCGGCGTTTCTTCACACTTTGCCGATTTTTTATTTTTGGCGATTCTTCACGAGAATCTTGATTCACGACGGCTACGAGCTTTAGCGAAAAAGAATGTTGTTCCGATCCAAATCTGAGAGCGAACCTCCGTTTCGTTTAAAAAAAGCCTCAGTTGAAATGATGTTGATGAAGATTTCAAATGGACGGCTCTTGGTGTTTCTCTAATTTTGATTCTATATCCTGCAAAGCATTAGTTGAAGCTATTGCGTCCAGCAACTTTTTGATCATTCTTCAGCGACAAGTTTTTTTTCTAATGGTGCTCCGCACTTTACATCGAACTGATGCAAATTCCTTTATGAAGAGAAAACAAAACCACATTAACTTCACATTTATTCACAATTATTGTAACATTTAGATCAATTTTGTCGTTGAATTTAATGATCAAAATTTTGCTGGCGAGCATTTTAGATGAGACACATAAATAAACAAACTTCTGATACATATCATGACAAGCGCACAATATGTTTTTGAAGACAATAGAAGCTATGACGGACGTAGGGTGGCTAAATGTACAAATATGTTTTACGTTCTTTTGTGTGTTGAGACGTACTGAACGCTTTCCTATATTGTTCACTGATACAAAACCTCTTTTTTCAAACTCAAACGGTTTATATTGCATAAAGATACTCTTAATTGTGAAGCCTAATGTAACAATTAAAAACCAAGCGAAAATGTAGCTAAAACCAAAATTTAGTTTATCCACCCTATATCACATTTTGAAATCGTGACTGCAGCGCCATCATTGTGACCGCTGTGTTAACTAAATTTAAATTTGTGGATTCCATTGTTGTGGGATAAAGTGTGGGTTAAATAAGATTAATACCTTTGGAAAACCCGAAAACTGAATTTCTTCGACTGTAATGCACTTTTATAATAATAATAATAATAATTTTCTGTAATTATTCGTATACCAAATATATCGACAATATTTGGGTAATCGAATAAACAAACTCTTGGACGTTGAGACCATAGACGCTAAAGACTCAACAGAAACGATTATGAAAATGGGTCAGTGGAACATAATGCCTTTTTAAGCGCTCTTATTTAAACGCTACGCCGAACAAACAATGTTCACTACTCATTGAGTGTTGTATTTCGACGATGTCGATGTCGATTTTGGTACCGTAGTCAGATGATAGCTCTGACAATGATTCGGTGAAAGATGTGAATGCCAACACGGAGATACTTTTTGGATCATTACCCGACACCAATGCTGATGGAGCAGTGGCAGTGGAGAAAGCAACTACATCTAGTGACGCAATGTGTGACTGATTTGGGTCGGAAACATTGCTGGGCTACACAGTAAAATGTATATTTAAGACAGAAACATTGTTGAATAAAATTAGTTTTAAAAACAGTAAGGAAAGCATTTCGAGTAAATCTGAATGAACTCCGATGAACAAGTAGTCATTCTTAGTTTGAAGTACAGAGAAATATAAGTCTGCTAAATACGGTGATTGAAACATATTAATCGTAGGCAATTTACCGAATTTTACATTGACGATCTTCTCAACATTATGGCGCTTCATTACCGTTGTATAGGACTTTTCCATTTGTAGTACAAAATTTGTAACATGCTGTGTCATCTTATTGCCGTAAATGTAACCTCATCACGCTCATCAACAACACCACATACTAGCAGGCGCTCACTGACTTCAGAATCCCCACACATATTGACTTTAAATGACGAAAAAACTTCAAGGCTTTTTGTTTTATGCACACGTTATTTAATGTATACCCGACCCCGAAACGCATTACTGACATTCGTTTAGTCATAATGCATATATTTTTAGTGTATGCATAATATGCATGTTGTTTATTGTCGGTTTTACCACTCTACCGCTGAGGGAATAGGACTTGCCGTAGCGACGAGATATGGTTCTCTGTTCTCGCAACAAATGGTGACCCCAACGTGATCTATTTCACGTAAGATATCCGTTAAAACCATTGTGCAAGCTGAACATCGATTGGAAGTATATGTTTTTGGCCAGCCATAATTTTGGTAAAGAATTGATTATTGTTCAACTAAACACTTTAAAAAAATCCACAGACGATTAAACATTGCGACTATGGTGTTGTGAATAAAGTGCTTAGTTTTCATTGCCTATATTGAGGCAATTTTTTGTTAAAAATCGAAAGTTATAAATGACAATCCGGAAACTTTTTTAATATAATTTCGAAACGTTTTATGCAAACGTAATACGCCAGTGAAAATACTTTTATGCAAAGCGTAATAAGTAAGACTAACGAATTCTATGGTGAAATTCGTTCCGTGCGATCGTGAACTATTTAAAAACGCATTGATACACAAAACATTTCTCTAAGTAAAATCGTTAAAGGAAATAAGAAACATTTGATCGTCGAGATCCAAAGTTGAAATTTGGGGGTAAATTTCAGTAAAATACTTTCAACATTATTACCGTTGCATAAACTCTAGAGAAGTTTAAATAATAAAGTGCACTAAATAACTAAAAAAGGGTCAGGATGACTACAAAATTAGGAATGGCAGGCTAGATAAATGAAACCTGGACAGATTCACAATCAACAAACTTGAACGTTTAGCTCTGCAGATTGTATCCAAATGTCCGCAGGTGACACGGATGCATGAGAAGGTGAATGCGTGCGACCCAATAAGATACAATGCAACGTTCCTTTATGACTACGGAGATAAAATCCGCCCACCCTTGAATCAGTTGGTGTAATCCTTCCAAAATAAGCCGACCGATCCAAGAGAAACACACATGTACGGTTCTTCACAATTTTGACCGTATCGTTCACACTTAAATTAAGAAAGTAGACGAAGCTCAACAAAAACTAAAAGTGCGGACGAAAAAAGAAAATTTTGAATCCGAAAGTGAAAATTGGGAACAACAGGACGAGTAGGAGTATAAAAGTGAAAATATAAAAATCGGATACCGACATGTGAGCGTGGGGCTACTTAAATTTTAACATAATTAGGAGACCAAGCAAAGTAAGTGTAAGAGCTAGTTATGACCATAAAAAGGAAAATCCAATGTAGAACATAGATTCTCACTCAGGAATCAGTTAATTTTTCGGAAAAAGCACCATTTCAATCATAAAAGTGCTATCAATTGAAAACCGTCAAATATGGGACGAGATGTGCTCATATTTAGCCATAAAAACCTTGCAAATTTTGGTAGACATGAAATCAGCTCAGTCTCAGTATCCACTGGCTTCAACGATAGCTAAACGGGACTCCAACGTAAGCTAAACGGGATTCCAACGTAGACGACATCATGTCCGGATCCAACAATTTGCAAGAAGCAATGAATTGATATGCTGAAAGGAGCAGGCACGCAATTACGTAAGTGGTGTGTGAACCACTATCAGCTATTGGAAAACATCCCATCTGGCAAGAAGGAAATCAGCCTAGATTTCCAAGCAGAGAACGAGGGGACTAAAGTACTGGACATGAGATGGATCCCAAAGGCAGATGATTCAGCCTTGAATGTCAATCAAAACATCATCCAAAAATCACAAAAAGGACAGTGTTGTCGGAAATCGCGCAATTATTCGATCTATTGGGGTTGGTTGGTCCTGTTATTGTACGAGCAAAGGTATTCGTAAGAGAACTATGTGATCTGGAATACGATTGGCATATCAAAATTCCACTGGAAATGCAAGAAAAATGCTTTTTTTGTTGATAAAACATCGCGGAAGTAGTATTCGTTGCCGTACTCTAATGGTTCATCACCCGCCGATAGACCGCCACGTCTTTGGAAAACAGAAAAATTCAGAGAATTTTAGAATCGCTTCATGTTGTTGAAAACATTAAAGCTGAAAAACTGATTCAAAAGGAACAAAAAAAGGACGCCAAAAATCACTCGCGCACTGACATTTAACGATTGGTGACTCGACGTGGCGTCGGTTTAGCTCAATCAATTAGAAAATAAATGAAAGTAGAACGGTATTCTATGAGCCACGGCCGAACTGTGGAATAACAAGTCAAAGATAAGAAACATCGTTTTTTTTAATTCGAAACTTCAGCGAAAAAAGTTGCGTCCACAACTGTATTTTCGAACAGCTCATTATGATTAGAGATTTGTAGATGCTTCTCGGACAGAAGTAAGGGAATTTGTGTCGTGAATTCGTCTTTTTCGTATCTGTTTGGGACAGTTGATTTTATACACTCTCACGAAATTGCCTAAAATCCAAAACAGACACGTGAATCTCATCTTGGTGACAAAAAAATACTTTTGATGTCACGGGACCATTAGACCAATTAGATCATTTTTCTCATAATTTGGTCTCTTTGCGTGATAAGTTGTGGACGCTAGATGTTAGGCACCTTCACTTGCCGCTCTCATTACGTTCAGACTGGAACTCGCTAAGTTGCCTTAAATCAGTGACGAAAAGTGAAAATTTTGTTGTTGTTTTTTGAGAAAATGCAACTATCGGTGACAAATGCTTTTTCATGCCTTGGACATAAATCTACCGGCTACAACTAGCGAAATTGCCTAAGATCTACCGTCCGATACGTAAATAACTATTTTAGGCAATCGATGCGTATAGATTAAGGTTAGCTCACATAGTATGTGTTTATGGTGTGACCGGGTTTTCTGGTGGTATAATGTACCAATACATGTGCGCAAACTTGTAAAAATAAAAAAATTAAATACCCACTGCTGACCGGTGGCGACATGCTTGACGAATGCATAATACGAGAACAAATTCATTTATCTACTGTCACACTGACTTCGGCTTCGAGTGACAAACTACATATCTAGTGCCTAAAATAGCATTTTTCACTCAGTGGAACAAATAACTATTATTTCATACGTGCGTTGTGGAAATGGTCTTGTCCACTGAAATTCGTTGAGCTAATGACACGTATTCTTCGCATTCTGAGAATTGAATGGAGCAAATGCTTATTTTGTGCCTATCTTTTTTATTGAGATGTGAATTCAGTTGCTCTGTTGATTTAACATTTGTTTTCGTTTTTTTCGTGGACAAAAACCAAATTTCGTAGGATGCACACCTCGGGGAAAAGTAGGAAACTCCAACTGAATCGTAACTGTTACACTTGATATTAGTTGGCATTTGTGATTTTGTTCGCTTTGTGAACAAATAATTAATTTGAAACGTCGAAGAAATAAGTGAAAAATTTCAATAAACATTTATTCTGCTAAATTGTAAATCATAAATAAATACGTAAAGGCAAATGAGGCTTGACAAAGTCTTCATGTTAGACATATACTTAATATCTAAGTAATATTTCTTCTACATTTTTTTCTCATCATTTTGGTATTATAGATTTTCCGTTTCATTTTCTTGTTATTTTAACTTCAATTTTATGTTTATAAGGCCACTTTGTAATAAAAAATATTTTCTTCATGATCTGATTCAATTAATAAAATTTAAAACAAAGGAAAAAAAAGGTTTTTCTGTGAAAAACGAGAACTAAGACTCCAAATCACGTAGCAAACAAATTTACGAAAACAAAAACAAAAACAAAAAATGTCCGAGATAAGAACTCGTTCAATAAATTGTTGGTCTTTCATTGACGTGTTAAAATATTCCTTAAATTGTATCACTCACCCCAAACCAGCAAATTTAATAATCGCAACAACAAACAACTTAACGCAATACCGAACAATGCCAATGCGCACGGATCGGTCAATGGTTTGCACTCAGCTAATCGCGATTTGACGACGAGATGTACGACTGGCTGTTAATGTTGATGTGCCACTGTAAGGCAGAACAATTAATTCAATTCGAACGTGAGAAAAAAAGTGGGGACAAAATTACTATGAATTGGTGGTTCCTTTCATCAAAGCTCGGATTCTTCGTTTTTTGATGTCCACATCGTCGTCGATTTCTTTGTAATTAACATTGGTGCGATTACGTTTCGCTGGCAATCTGGGTGTGTTGAAGTAGTCACCATAAACATATCCACATGCAAGTGATCGTACAAAATATGGATCGATGACAGCTGAACCAGCCGGTGGTGGAGGTGTTTCATCGCATTCAACTACTTTGTTATAGTCATGTCTTATCTGAATATTTGATCGGCGCTTTTTGGTTGGACTAATTGTTGACTGGTTCGATTTCGTATCCGCCGCTATCCGTTCGAGGACACACTTAAATCTATGCACGTATTCACTAACACCATTTTGATCTTCTGTTGAAAAACCATAAAAATCTTCTTCAATTTCCATAGGCACTACGGATTCTGCTGCATTCACGCTCAGTCGTTTGACAGGACCGTGGTTATAGTTTTGACTTGTTTTCTCATTCGAATTTGGTACAACTGTTGTATCAAATTTGTCGTTATTGTTGAACAGCTCGGTTGTATCGGATGATATTGTGGCCGTACTAGTTGATCGGTTATTTTGGTCGTAAGACGCATGCCCACTGGATCGTGAAAGTACACCACCATTTGATGAACTGTGACGTGATGATGCGATAGAAGTGGTTGATATGGATTTTTTAATAATTTGTTCAGGTGAGCTGATCTCGTGCCGAAATGTTTCACGTTGTGCCTTGAATGCCAAATTCATATCACATCGAACTGATTTTATCGGTTCGGTCAATCTGATCACTTTTTTACTTGTAATTTCATTGTGTTTATTATCCTCTACGATTTCCTCCAACTGGTCGAAGTATTGCCGTTTAGCTGGATTGATGTGCAGTAGTCCTTTGATCAGTTTCTTTGTCGATTCATTCAGTTTTGACCAACTGCTAGATTCAAAATCAAACGAGCCGCGACGTATTCGATCAGCTATCACATGTATACTTTGCGTTTGCGTTAGACTTTCTAGACCATTTCGAAATGGTGAATGGCCACACATCAGAGTGTACATTAATACACCGATTGACCATATATCACAAGACTTTGTATATGTTCCACCGCTCAATACTTCTGGTGCTGCATAGTCCAATGTGTAGCAGCTTTTTGACATTGTCTCATTGGCATCGGTAAGACATTGAGCAAAACCAAAATCAATAATTCGAATTTGAGGACCATCGTCGGAGATGAAGCAAATATTTTCCGGCTTCAAATCACGATGGACAACATGCATACTGTGCATGTGCCGTACGGCCCGCACAATTTGGCCGAACACTAACCCCAAATCTCGTTCTGTCAGTAACGAGCGTTCTACTCGCTGTAGCAAGTCGCCGCCTTCCAGCAGTTCCATCACAATATACGTGTAGACATCATCGGTCAGTACTTCATGCAATCGAACGACGAACGGACCTTGACATAGTTTCAATGCTCTCACTTCTTCGGCCACATCACAATGCGACATCACAATTTTAACCGCCAACACATCGTTCGTCTCGCGATCACGACATTTCATGCATATCGAATATGTACCCGTGCCGATCGGTTGGCTTGACTGTATGTCATATTTGGCAAAAAATTCGGAGTTCCGTGAACGGTGCTTGATCACTTTGAGGGGATTTGGTCGTACAGTTAAACTATTTCCTAAGCCACAGACAACGTCGTCTTCCATTGTGTTGGCTTTGAGATTTTGGGCAACGAACGAATAGCCTCGGAAAAGCCGTTCATGGTTGGCCGGAGCAGGTGAGGGTGATACCGTTGGCAATTGTTTCGTAAATTCGTCACTAAAATTGCTCGTATCTAATTCATTTCTAAGCTTTGGTTTGAGCGGGGCTGGTATTTCTTTGTTGGCCAATTTTTTCCAATCCAAGTTACGGAAGAATCGATGTGATTTTATTTGATCTGCATTCGGATCGTTACCACCTAAAATAATACGAATTCTTTTTTTACTGGGGCTGCCCGCAAAAAGCCAACGATCTTCCAGTATGGAAAAACAGTTGAACTATTTGGTGAAGGATATTAACATACCTAATCGCTTTTTAGGGTCCTTAACTAACAACCTCGCAATGAAATCTTGAATATCACGACCTGCATATTTAGGAACTGGCGGCGTACTATGCAATATCCGATCCGTTATTTCTTGTTGTGAATTTATGTTGCCTTCAAATGTGAACGGAGACGATCCAGTCAGAAGTTCATAGGTTAGGACACCAACTGACCACCAATCGACAGCAAAGTCATGACCTACATCTCCATTTCTGACCACCTCTGAAAAGGAACGAATTAGAGCGTTAGTTCATCAGCAGCTGCTAGTAATTATGTGAAGAGTGAATGTACCTGGTGCCATATATTCAATTGTTCCGCAAAAACTATGCGTTCGACTACTTCCTGACAGCTCTTTGGATAGTCCGAAATCCGTTAGTACAATGTGCCCATCCGCATCAATTAAAATATTCTCTAGTTTGACGTCACGATAAATAATGTTTAGCATGTGCAATTGTTCAAGTGCCAAAATCAGTTCGGCTATGAATATGCGAACTTCACTCTCGCTGAAATTCTCATGCTGATACAGATGCGTAAAGAGTTCACCTCCGCTGACATAATCGAGTATGATGTGTAGATTGGAATCTGTTTGGAAGGCATAATGCATTGTCACGAGGAACGGTCGATTTCGGATTTTCTCGAGAATCTGTAAAATAAAACGATAATAAAGTATTAGTGGTGGATTGGCATTGGTGACAATGTTCTCGATTCGCTTGAAACTATTCAAGCAAGAAAGCTAGATGAAATTACGATTTGTTGCTTCATCAATAGCAATGACTGACCTTCTGTTATAATAGAAAGAAAAATCTACAAAACTAGAGATAGAGAAATATTTTTCTCGAATTGCCATTAGCTTGCCCAGCTGCTATACTATAGTTAAACATTGTGTAACTGAGCAGATCGATAACAAAAGTTCTTCAAAACAAATTTGAGTTCCGTTTATTCCGTTTATTTATTTAGTCCAATTATGTGGTGATTTACAACAATGACCACAATTTCCAGACGTCAGCGTTAGATAACCATTCATATTATTTATGTCAAGAATACGATCACATTACAAGTGAGGAAATAAATAAGCAAACGGAAAATTTCTTTCCGTCTTCAACCAGTATATCATTGTCGATATAGCTAACGATCGTGCAACATCGACTGGTCACCCTATTCATTCACTTGAACCATATTATCACACATCAATAGAGCAGCAAAATTTTATGAAAGAAAAATGTTCACAAAAGATGGGTGTCTAGGTGTCTAAAACGTTTCATTGAGAATTATTGTCTTTATTTGTAACTCTCATTTAAGCAGTAATACCTAAATCGCAAGATAATCAAACGCACACCATGACATTAAAGATCACAAGCCACTTTAAAGTTACACAGACAATCAAACGGAATACATGGGCCCCAAGGAAAGAGCAATACAAACGAAATGATTTTACAACTACACTAAATCATGGGAAAAGGTATAAATAACCACTGCCATCCGTTCAATACCCGAATCAATTTACTTTTTTGAAACTAATAAAACCACAAGTTTGATCAGAAGGTTATCTGTTAATCCCGAATTTCTAATAGTCATGTCCCGTAAAATATTAATTCTTCCACCCAAGTTAAGTAATTTGAACCCACTGTAAAAATTCGGTAAAAATTAATCAAAATTCCGATGTTTCTTCGACACACTTATGAATTACTCTTCTCATTATGAAACAAAATTCAATGTTAAACGAAATGTACAGTACCAGAGAGTACGCATGTAACGATCCAACGAACGAAGTGTGTATTTATTTACATTTCTTTTCGGTAGATATAAGACACATATACATCGACGTATCATATATGAAGTGGAAATGCGATCGTATGCATAATATGAAAGTTATTTAAACTATTCCATTACTTCACCGGTAAACTGAATAACGGAACTAACTTGTCTCTTTGATTACGTTTTACTGTTGGTTTTTTAATTTGAATGTGGCGTTCATATCCTGTATCCTTCATGTTTTTACGCATTTATTAATTGGATGAGACATTTTATTCGGCAAATGTTCATTTTTCAACCAATATTTGATTACATTAGACAGTCAATTTAATCGGATTCGTTATTCAAACTTACCTCTCGTTCGGTTTTTGTGTGTTCGGCTGACTTTTTCTTTTGCACCAAAACAGCTTTACGAAGTACTTTCATCGCATAAAGTTTTCCATGATCGATTCCACCACGTTTTCGGACAAGGTACACTTTACCGTAGGCTAAAAAAGATTGAGCAAAAAAAAATGGGTTATCGATTGTTGTTCTGAAGATGATGCTTGACTGTTAATCATATTTAATCACTATGCAATCTTTCATCTAAGAAATTGATCTTGACGTAAAGTCAACTAATAATATCGTTCGTATAACGATCATGAAGTGAATGGACATTCGTGACTTTTTACAAAATATCTTTTTTCCAATTCTTGGCTGTTCTCTCATAGAAGTATAAGCTCGAGTATAAGGCGGTATGAGTCAAACTAGAGATAATAACATCTCTTTTACCACTCTCTCCACAACATTACTGGAATGTAGCTTATTGGTGACCTCAAATCACAATTTATTCGGTAATTGATTGATTTAGGAAAGAGCTTCAACGGACAGGATTATAAGAACTAATGTGAAAAAGTGGGTCAGGTCACCAGCTTAATTAGTAGCCTTGTTAACAGCAAAAAATCCTTATGGATAACGAAATTAATATATTTTTTGCATTTCTGATTTCACTTTTTTTATTTATTAGTCTGCAATGAGATGTTTAACTCATTTTTTCTGTATATAATTTATTGTGATGTTCTTGACTCATAAGCTGTATTATTTTTTCATTCACTTCGTATAAATAACGACGAACAGAGCTTGTGCACCAGTAAACCTCATTATTATATTTGCTTAGCACCTCAATTACAGTTGTTTTATTTTCAATAAAATTGTGAAGCATTTTACAGTTATACAATGCTAACTACTTACCACCAGTTCCAAGCACTTTTAATATGTCAAAATCCGTAAGGTCTACTTTGTCTTCGTCACGGAGAAATGCTGTAATAAAGAGAGAAATTCAAATGAAAATGATTTACAGAAACGTAACTTCTTCACTAACAATGCTAAACACTTTCGATTCGAATATAATAATTCAAACATATTGCTGCTAAAGATATGAATTACGTTGGTCAATGTGATGAAATATTGCCATCTTTGAATTTATCAACATAGAATGTGCAAAGGTGGAAATTTGGGTAGGTATACAAATTGGGTGATCAATTTTCTGTGGTAAAGTTACATTTTCAAAGTTATAAGATTGTGCATCGGAAAGCAGAGTATTATATGTGAGCCATTATAACACCATCAAATAATTTAGCTAAAATTTCTTTCACAAAAAAGTAGGTCACTTGCACTTATGGAGGCATGCTGGTTCAATCGCATGACCGTGTATAAATAGCGCTATTCATAGTGCCGTATTTTTCTCTCTCTTTTAATTCTTTTTATGTGCTACAACGTTGTAGTTATATTACGAAAAAGAATCCGAAAGTCTAAGCAATATAAATTTCATGGTATGAGTGTGAGGAATTATTATTCTGACGAATTGACATGAGAGAACCATCAAATGCGAATAATAATCGTGGACGAAAAAAAAAAAAACAAACATTCCGTAACCATCTAAAACAGATACATATACCTACAGCATAACAAACACAGTTATTGATTATCACACAATTTCAATTTGGTAGTTTTTAACGAAAGAAAATATTTAGGCACACAAACAGTACCGAAAGAGATGGAAAAGAGGTTATGTATTGAATGGAGAACTTAATGAAAATTGTAATACATAACAAATAACAATTATACAGAGGTGGTGTTCGGTGTCGATCTGTATAGTTATTGAATTTAAATTAAAGATTTCATTGAATGTTACCTGTAAACATTTTGGAAAAACGTTTTTATATGGAATCATTCAAATTTATTTGTTGTTAATAACAGAAACGTTCTAATAAATCAATGAAGTGTGAACTAATTTTCGGTTTTATCCAATTTTAATAAGCCTACTATTTTTATAGGTGTTTAGGTAGCATTCAAAAGCGACGGATTAACGTAGAAGGTCCTTAGTCGATCAAAAAATCCCTTCGAGATCCTTATTGTTGAAAATACTCAAATTTACTGAAATTCGTTGCATAAATCATAAATATGTCCAGACCCTTATCGGTAAATTTATTTACCAAATTTACCGAAACATAAATTCGGTAGCTTTTTGATAAATTTTGGGTCAATTTCAGTAAATTTCGGTAAATAAGTGCATCAAAAATAGACCCTGATCCAGAAAATCTTCAAAATTTCTTTAGATACATCGAATAGTGTGACACTACTGTCGAGAATTGTATCTCATAAACACTCGCGGAAATCCTGGTCAAGAATGCCATTAAAATAAACGAGATCATAGTGGACGAACAGAAAAAAGGAAAATAAAAAGTCAGTTTCAATTGTACAAACGAGGAGAATAAACGTAATTCTCTGGGACAGCATCCCCAAGTCTCAGTGTTTCCTTTGTAGTGAATGGTGAATTCCCAACAACTACTCTAATAATGAAATGACATTCAAAGCGAAAGTATTTTTTGAAAATTAAATTATTCTGCCCCATGTTAAGAAGTAACCTCAAAAATGTTGTTGTGAGAGGCAATGTAGTTAGGTAATACTAAATAATACTAAAGTTAGATATCAAAGTCTAGGTGAAAATCGTAGACTTTTTTCGGGTGTGTCTCGTTGGGGACAGATGCTGAACAGAACATTGTTCCGTTAGGATATTCTGGTGGATTTAAACTACTCCAAAATGGGGAAATGATCAATATTGTTCAATTCATTTCTGAAACTCAACCCCATTTTCGTTTTGTGCATTGAATTTTCTTTTAACAATAAAAATACAATCAACGTTTTTGATTCAATAAAATTTCTGTACAAACAAAAAAAAAAGATGAATAAAAGTACAAAAACAAAGCAGATTGTTTGTGTATTATATATGTTTATCAACAAAAATATCTATATATACTTCTTGCGAGTAGACAACGAAACGTACAGACACGATATATGACTAAATATCTAGGACAAGCGTAAATAATTCTGTTACAACTTGGGTATAAAGAGAGATGTTTTCGTATACAACATTTTTTTTCCACTTAAATAAAGCGAAATTTCATTTTTGTTAGTAAAAATAATCGCTAACAATTTTGAAAATTGCTTCAAGTTTGGAAAATTAAAAAACTTATAGCTTAAAGTTACAGCTGTTAATTTATGTTTCTAATCAACTTGGTTCAAACTTTCAGTTGAAAACTGATACACTGAGCAGATCAGTCTGTCATTTTCCTCATCTTTCTACTACCACTCCACTCAACACAAAAGATATATAGTGGTCGTCAAATTGTTGTATATGTTTCGCTAACTCCCTAACGATTGGGGAAACTATTATTCTTTCAATTTCCTTTTTTTTTCAATTGCTGTACTGAATACATTTTCATCTTATGAAAATCCACAAGCTGATTCTTATGCAAGAAACGGGGCACCACATGTCTTACAATAGAACCATTTGAACATAATGTTATATCCGGCTCTAATTAAATCCACATACACGAAGAAATATCGACAAAAAATTAATATCCAGAATCTATGATCAATTTTTCTAATAAACTCATCTGAAAACGGTTGTATAAAGGATATACAGAGAGATATGAGAATGAAGATAACGACTCGAAATATATTGCATTTTCCATCCAACATAATACGATTTTCCATACAATCCGTATAGTATATGTAATATTTCGACATACGATAAAATATAGTGGAGAACACGAATGTAACGTATATATATATATATGTTGTAGCGTATACGAACGGTGTGTGCTACACAAAAGTAGCACAGTTTGTCTGTGTTTAGTTTTGAAAATTTAGTTCAAGGTCGTAACAGTTTTGTGTTCGATATTTTTCTATTTTACTTGGATTATTATGATAGATTGCTATTAGATTGAGTATTTTGTTCTTCGAATCGATTTAGATGTAGCGTTTAGTGGACTGTATAATATTATTGTAAATAATTCAATCTATATTTCGATATGTATGCACGTTGGATGTTTGTAAGACAATCCTCCTTCATGACGGAAACGCGATATCTCCAATGTGATTAATGTGTTGTCACTTCAATGCTAATAACATTGCAGATTGCGGTGACTTTATCATAGGTTTGCTTTCTAGTAAAAATAATATGACTGAGACTGAACCATATGTGCTTCTGGTCAGCTCGAGCAAGTGCAAGGATTTTATTATTAACTATAATGCGTTGAAGTTTTAACATTTTTTAGCGACGATTGTTTCGAAATTCTAATCTTAAAATGTCCGCCTCCACTTTAAATCGATTGGATCCGACATTTTAGCCGCAAATGACAATAAATTTCGGCTAGCTAGCGCCCGCATTTTTCGATCATACAGTTGAGTTGTCAACGGTAATTATAAATTAAATCTGAACGAAATAGAATCACGTCACACCAAATCATAAATGAATTTATAAAATCTTTCTGTGTTTGATTTGTGTAATTGAAATTAATCTGTGACAACGGCAATGCTATAAATTTTAATTTAAAAAAAATCCGTGCACAATTGCTCAAAATCAAAAATCTCTGCGTTCAAAATGATTGGATTACTCAATTGGAATGTCATTACCCTGAAACAAAACCATATCCCTGTCTAAATGTGTTAGTGCAGTCCTTAGCTAAGCTGCGTAAAAGACGTTGGATGGTTAAACGCAATGAATTTTAATGATTAATGACAAAAACTACCAACAACGTATTGAGATGAATTTTTATTGCATTCTGATACTCGAAAAATTCAATACATAGAGAGGAATTGAAAGTGTCTCATATACAAAGCAGATGCGTTTGCGAAAGGGTTTAACCGGATGTATTATTAAGTAGTGTTATCGTAGACCCTTTCCATTTTAATGATTAGAAGTTTAAAATTATCTCGTCAAATATTCAATGGGAAAGTATACCCATATAGTGAGAATGATACATTTTACAGTGTTGGGTTCGATTCTAAGCCAAAATAATAATATCAGCTCTAAGATGAAAATAACCAAGTGCTTCTACACATAAAGTGTGTAGAGTACAGTGTATACGACGATGATCTTGTTATGTAATTAAATGTCATGTAAAACGGACGTACATTTAAATGCATGTGTGTAGTTCAGCATGTCAACAATTTTATACTAAAAATTTGTACGAAAATTACCATAGGTAAATAAAGTGCGTTCGGTTTGTTGGAAGCCTTGACAAAGTACTACTTATTCATAAAGTCATATGTATGCAAAAACAATGTAGTGCCATAAAAATGAGAATACAGTTAAACCGAACAAATATACTCGATTATGTACGTAACCTTTATGCGGCGAGACTGCACACTTTAATTTTGCTAATGTCAACCTTTCCATTTACATGGAAACCCATTAAATGGCAATTAAGAACTACATCATTCAATTTTCCCGATCAACGTTTGACATGTATGTATGCAAGTGGCAGTATACCAAATCATGTGCTTTACAACAGTTTTTTTACCCATTACAGCAATGCGAAATGGAAATATCATTGAAGAGATTAAAATGAGTTAAATCACCGTAGTTCGATAATTTGGGTGGCAAATAAGACATTTTGTTGGAGTTCCACGGAAATAACTGTAGTGCCAAATTGTTGAACAAGTCATAGTTTCTTTGTTACCCTGATTTTTGCTCGAATCAGCAGGTAAAAATACGTATATAGGCATTAGTAGGATAATTGTAATTTTTTTCATTATTTTGTTAATTAGACAACACAATTCCCATTAAGGAACTCAGTTTTGTACAGTGCCCTGCAAGACATCCAAATGCACACATTTTTTTCCCATAATCTCAACAAAATTTGTTTTGCGTTTTATCTTTTACATAGGCAATTTCACAAAAATTTGATTTTTATGAACGATATTTTATCGCAAATTTAATTTTTATCGTTTATGATTATTGTCGACCACAAAGCTGAAAGAAAGAACTGTGATGTGATGGTTGAAAAGTGAATATTTCACAGGAAATTTCGATTCACATGCTATTTTAGATGAGCCTTGAAGGGAACAGCATTAAATCGAATTCACCCGAGAAACTTATAGTCGATCGTCGAACCCATATTTCTGTCTATTAAATCTACGAAATTATGATAGGTAAAGCTATAGTGAAGATATTGTTAGAGGAAAAGTGCATTTTGAAATGGAATATTTACATCGAAAAACGACAGTTCATGTTAAATATAAAAAATTCTTCACTTGCACTGATAACTTTATGATAAGACACGTAAACAAAGTAAATTCTTTGTTATTTTTGTATTGCTTTTAGGATAGAAATTATACGATTTTCTACACATTATGTGACGTTAACGGCAATGAAGGAATGCCTAAAATCATATATAAGTTGGGCGAGCCTCAGTTCCCTATTCCAAAGATACCAGAACAAGTATTGGCAAAAAGATTGAAGAGACTGTAAGGCTTCATTTCCACTTACCAAAAAAGTACTCAGTGTGAGAGACAAAAATGAAAGTTTTCAATTTTTGATTTGTTTACTTGATAGTTCGCTCTCTCACGGCTCTCACACGGAGTATTTTTTGTTGAGTGTAAACCATACTTAAGGTACAAAGCTTAGAAACAAAGAACTCGTGTCACCGCCTTCGTCATCGTTGCGAATCACTTTCTTGAAATATAGAAACTTAAATTGTAAAATTGAAGACCATCAGTCTCAATTTTTTTGTTTGCATCAGACAAACGTCCACATTATCACAACAAGGAAAATAATGTGAAATCTATACGACCGTACGATGGAACATTCAAACGACTGGTAGCATAAAATTGTTTGGTACAAACTCAATGAGGCATATATAGTCTTAAAACTTCGTTCAGGCTTTCGAATCGAATTGATAAACGAAAACATCCACTAATATTTACAAAATGATACACAGACGAAATAAACTTGAGTTCTTGAACCTGCGAATGTCGTTCATTCGCTCAAATCTGTCTGTTGAGCGAATGAATAAAAATTGGAAGCTAAATAAGTCGAATTGTACTGGTATGTTTGACTCACAATGAATCTAGACTGAGAGCTTTGAAAGTAAAAATTAATAATTATTTACCCGAAAAGGGAGATAAGACCGAAATATCATAAACCAAATAGCATACTGACAAAACACAATTTCTTGCCACAAAATGTGATAATATTCCAATTCAAAACATGATAACATTAAAATAAAGGAAAATTTAAATTTCTACATTCTACTAAATGTTCAGCTGAAATATTTATAATCGAAGGTTCGGTATATAATTAACAATAACCAGAAACATAAAACCGGTGTTAAATAGGAGATAAAGTTGTTTGTTATCATTGTGTATAGGAGCCAACAATTTATTAATATCATGGCATATAAATATACAAACAAATCTATATAAAAAAGTACGAATGTGGATCGGGCGAACAAGCTTTGTCAATGCAAAAGACGTATACGACATGAATAAATTTTATGGAATTTAAGGCCGAAAAGAGCGACTAAAGTTTAAAATATAAATAAAATGTTGTTGAATGACCTGTGTTGTGGCAAGTTGTTTCGTAGTATACCTTGGATAATCGATGACGTACAATTTTTTTTGTTATATTAAACAGTAAACAGATCTTTAGAATATTCTTCGAAAGCCGAAGCAGTTTTCCGATCAGAATGACTTAGCCTGTACATCAAAAACTAAACAGTTCACCCAATATGAGCACAAATTTTCTGGGACTCCCCTTTATCATATGAAAAGTAGTTTTGATTTCCTCAATAACATCCACATTGACAATAAATCGCGATAGACCTCGTTTGGAGAAGAAAAAAACCGACTTAAGTGACTCAATACACATGCATGGTTGACGATGTTGTGTGATGTCGTGTGGTATAAAATTAATAATTCGCAAGACGTTAGCATTAAATCGGTAAACTTTGCTGTTTTTGTGAACGTTTCATTAATTTCGCTATTTAACCTTTTCTCTTGCATTCAGTTTGTAATCTTTTATCGGGTAGAGTTTTATATTTATTTATTTATTTTCAATCGACATTGTTTCCATGTTGTATACACCGAAGCATTTGTGGAATATTTCCAAGGTCTTTTACAATTTTGTAATCGTAGCTCAATGCTAAAATCATTTCTATGAAGAAAAAAGAAACAACAACAACAGCAACAAATTCAAAAACCACAACAAACTATAATTTTTATACCAAAAACCTATATACTGAAACTGTATACACGACTACTTTTATCAGTTAATTACTTTGCCTTATCGCAAAGATCTTGAAGGTTGTCAATCGTGTATTTCTTCCTCTCAGAAAAACACTTTTCTTGGTAGAATTCGTGGAGCAGCCGGTCCTTATTCTGTCCGACTTTAAACAATTGTAACAATGTGTCAAGTGGACGATTTCAAAATATAGCAAAATTATTCGTGTAGGGAATATTGTACTTTGGAGTCTTTGCAGTGCAGTAAAGATATTTCGTAACAGAGTGCAATGAAAACAAATCATCATTGTTGTTATTATTATTATACGTTTCACGTCAAAATGTTGTTTACTCGTATCTTGAATTCTATACGATGCGCAGTAAATCATCGATAGCTTTCGTCTATCCATATAACAATGTGAATAATAAAATCAAGTAAAAATCGAAAACAATCTGTATGCCGTTGAAATTATGTGTATTCCGAAAAATGAACAGAAAATAAAAAATTAATTTTAAACTAATCCGATTTGTCCAACCCCCAAACTTTACACGGGACTATTGGTTTTCAAAACACGAGTCATAAAACGATTTAGGACTGTTTATGAGTAATCCATTGCATTAGCAATGTTTTTGTAGCATGACTAATGCTTTCTTTTTATGGTAAGGACGCTAGTTAAGCTGCAAACTCAGAATTTGACATGCGGATAGTGTTAAATGCTATCAGTAGTTATGTCTCGATATGCATTCAATGTGAAATAAAAACACAAAACGAATTTTATGATCGTCATTTCATTTCTATCGATAGCGAACCTCTTAGTTAAATCTGACTAATAATTTGTGAATATACATCGGTGGAAAACTTTCGATTTCACCAATTTTTGATGTGAAACACGAAGCGAATTAGTTTGCAAAAATTAATATTGAAAGGCGTCTCTTGTTTGTATTTCAATTTGAATTTTAAGAACAATTCAGGAGTAAAATGCCTGGATATCAATGATTTTCATTGACATGAATTGACATAATTCAAATATTTAAACAGAAATTTTGTTTAAATAAATTTTTGCCAGTCTGGCAGTGTTTCTGGTTGTTTTTGAGATTTTTTTTTGCCTAAAATTGGCTTAATACTAGAAAAGTTGGTTGTTTTTACGGTCGTGGCGAATTCGTTTTTTTTTAACGTTGTTTTGTTGATATGTATTTGATCCACTGCATCGGTAGATTATCAAAAATATTTTAGGAAAATACAGAAATTCTGCCGGTCAGCTTAAACTTTGTGACATACCGAATGGCAACTCTATTTTGATAAATCAAATTGATAGAAAATGAAAATGTACTCACTCTGATTCCTAATTGTAGATGCCACCTCCAATTCCCTGAGATATGTGTCGTTTTCTTCACGTTCTCGGCGGCTTTTCTTACTTCTGTGATTAGCACCACTCGATTCATCACTACATTTCTTTCGATCACTGTCACTAATGGTGTCCTTTATCAGTATTACATCACTACTGCTACTACCGATCGACTCGATTTTCTTACACTTTTGTTCATCCATTATAATTTTAATAACTTCTTTGGACGCTTTCACAGAATTGTTTTGATGTAAATGACTTTGAGCGGGCCCATCATCTGTACGACGCATTTTTGTCGCCGACGTAGAGGCCGATTTATCATCAACGAAACTACGTTTTTGTCGATTGCTCGATTTATTATGTTCACGCGGACTATTTGTATGGTTTGTAAAATGGTTTATCATTCGTTTATGCTTTTCATCGGGTAAACTATTATCTTCAAAAAATCCACTTTCATGGTCATGTTTTTTCTGCATTCCCATTTTGTCCGTACGGTTACGATTCATAATTTCGGTTTTGTTTTTCTATCACTGTTCACTGCTAATTTTTATTCGTTTCACATTTGTCACTTCCATTGTACAGTTTGTTTTGTTACCGTATTTTTTCTCTCGCTTTGTAAAATTCTGACTATCAGCACCTGTTAAAGAAACAAAAACGCCGAATTAATGAAATGAAATTGATCAATTAAGAGCAGTTTATACAATGGGACTTCAAAATCATATCATACTCTCAAATTGAAATTGTCACACGATGTGCACACAGTACTCACAGTATGAATGAAACTTTCTCAAAATAGTGTACATACGGTTATCCGATTCAATTTCAAACTCAAATTGTTCAAGAAAAAATTATGAAACTGTGAAAAATATTATTTAGGACACAACACACGTCGTTGCCGTTGAACAGTCACTATTGCAATGTTGAACCATAATTTTTTTTTTCTACCGCACACTTTACACGCGCACTAATACATTCATGCCGACATATACTGAGCATACTGAACACATTGAATGGAATTTTTGAACCAAGTCGATTTGGTGATGTGGTGCGAACGAGACGGATGGATCGTATTTCATTAAGAGAGCTAAATAGAAAGTAAATAAATGAAGAAATAATACTTTTGTATATACGTGGAATGATGAACACATTTAAGCTGACAATGCTACACATTTTTACAACCAACTGAATGGTATTACTGTATTGTTGTATTGTAAATTAAACTGAATTCTCATTCAACACATATTTGAATGTGTACACATCGAAATTCATGAGACCTTTTGGTATTTTTTTTTTATGAAGTAAAGTGAAAACCATATGATTCGGTCGAGCCGATCGGCTATAATAATTATACACACACAATAGTATGGAGCGAAGAAGTTACTTGAAATGAAAATGTAACGGATAAAAGAGGGTGTGCAGTGCACGGAATGTTCACTTTTTCCAGGATGCATACCTTAACTTCGTTGCATGCGACACGAAAGATTCTACCATTCTATGGCTTCCCTATTGGATACTTTTAAGTTAAAAGTTTCTCAAAAATCTGCATCCATCCATTTAATGTTGTACACGGGTGCACCACCACAACTATACAGTAAGGTCAAAGTTGAGTTGTTCAGCAACGGAAATATAGTAGGGTTGTCAGACTTTTCAATAAATTCCTTTAACTGGAACAGAAACCAGTTTTTACTGCCAAGTAACATAAATACAGAGCGTTGCAGTAGAACAAATACATTTCTATTGACAATGGTTGTACTTTTGACAACAAGAAGGCAAAAATTTTACTAACGATTGTTTCGGGTTGAGTCTGAGTCATTCAAGGTAATTTTTCTTGAGCCATAATTTTTCATGAAATATGCCTATGCCAATGAAATTGACAGAAATCCCGATTATTATTATCCGATCACATGACAATTGACTGAAATGTCTTATCATTCCACCCTATACCCGTGTACATGTATACGCTTTCATATATTTATAGAAACACTTTACGTTTTCGTTTCGCGAAGCACGACTATGATGAGTATGTGTGACTGAATTTAGCAATCATTTGCCACACAATCATAATCAAATTAACAAGAACCGAGGTTACAATGGAATCGAATAGACATTGTTTTCGTAGATTTCGTGAAAATTTATCAAATTCAAATCGCTCGAATCTTTACATTGGCAAGGACAAGTAGGTTATGTGTGTTGTTCACTTGATAACATGGGTTATACGAATCTGCAGTTCTCAGGGAAATAACCCTCTACTGTACATACATTGCATGGAAACGACCCGTGTTGATATTCACAACTGTGTCTACTCACTTTAGCTACTGGCATGCCGATATATTTTTTGTGGTATTCAATAATGGTATTCATTACGGTTATATAATAGATAGCACGGCAACGAAAAAAAAAATTATTCGAAAAGAAATTGAGAAATTTTGCATTGAATGTTTG
Organism: Bradysia coprophila; assembly: GCF_014529535.1. Classification (NCBI taxonomy): domain Eukaryota; kingdom Metazoa; phylum Arthropoda; class Insecta; order Diptera; family Sciaridae; genus Bradysia; species Bradysia coprophila. The sequence continues at coordinate 6,756,068 of NW_023503616.1, forward strand.
AACTTGAAATGTGGCCTTCATTTTAAGCTGGACAGACTCGTTTTTTATTGATTTTTCTGTTCAAATACAAGACTCTATTGGTCAATTTTACTTTTACACTGGCAAAATAACAGAATAAGACACCCTAACTGACTTATATACATCATTCAGTTAGAAGACATCAGTGTCAATGAATACATTTAGGCAGATGAAATTTAAACCCTTAGCCTTTCATCGACGCACTAATTACTGTTTATGTTATCTCAAACGACAGCTAAGCCGTAAAAGAGACATACAAATACTTAATGAATTCCTATCAAGTCACAATTTTTATGGACAAATTACTGGCGTGTTCATCACCAACTACGGTGTATAAACTGCTATTGTCGAAAACAACGCACTGATTAAACTAATAATGAAAATACGCGACGACAAAATTTATTGAACTCATTCGACCTTTTTCACCATTAAATCATTACATTTATCAAAGCAATGGAACGATAATTCAAAATATAAGCAGTCTGATGTATGCTTCAATTTCGGTAAGTTTTTTTTTTTTTTGATATTCCATATGGCGTTTTTTGATAAAAAAAAAGTTTTATTCTAGAAATCTATTTCTCTTTTTTCAATGCCACAGACATTTCACACTGTCCGACCGTAATAAAATGGCAAACGGTTTAACAATAAAATGAAATTTATTTGAGTCTGATAAAGTTATTCTTTGATGCAATGAACGAACCCATTGTGATTATGTAGCGATTGCTGATTATAGCCGAGATATTAACGAAAAGATGAACATTATCATAAAATTCTAATTCAGAACCTTCGTGAAACAAAGCGCTACTTGCACTCGCGGAATTTTGAAAACGGTTTTGTAGTTTACTGGTTTTTTGTTAATTTTCGCATGCATTTTTGTATGGACTCAAGTAAAACACAGAAACCGAAAATGGTTCGGTTTTCAAAATTCCATGCGTTAAAAAAAACCGATAGGTAAAATTTCGTTTTCCTTTCTTTTAAGAGTCAATTCGCCAATTTCTCAGACAAGTACAAAAAAAGCTCATTCCGATAAGATGGAGGTATAGCTCGATCTACTTTGGGTGTAATGTGTCTAAATATAAGGTGATGTCAGGGAGTGGTCAACACACATTTAAGCAACAACTTCAGAAACGAGTAGCCCTAAAAGTTGAAAATTTGTAGGAATGTTGGCCCATCAACAGCCGGTATTTTGAGAAAACTCGCACTGACTATCCATGTCCAGCCATGGACAATGTCTGCAACATTTTTGCGGACCTTTTCAAAGTTGACCTATTCCGCTAGATAAGAATAAATTTGATCCCCGTTCAAAATATTTTTTCTTCTTCATAACATCGGACCTTGTTTCAAAAATTTTAAATTTGTCTGATGATTTAGCGAATTGACTCTGAATACAAAACAAATACTTTAGGGTCGCGCGACGCACTCGATTATCTATGCGTATTTGCATACGTATCTACACGTTTTCATGGAAACATCTAAGGCCTTACGAGACCCTAAAATTTTTTGTATCAATTTGTATCATTTCGTCATAGAATGTTTAAAAACGATAGCTATAGCGCCACTTTGCCATCTCTCGCGAATGTACATCTAAACGGAAACGGAAAGGACATCCCGCCGAAAGTGAGTGGTCTTTGTGACATTTAAGTTCTGCTCCTCAATGTCATGTAAATTTGGCATGGCTACTACGGCAACTAGTGTATAGCTTTTATGAGAACAATGAAAATTCAATAATAGAAAATTCGCTCTTCTTTTCAGATTCGACTGTCATATTAGATTGATTAGATGGTTCTGTAGAAACCGGCAGATTTGAAGAAATTTTCGCATTAACAGGATTACTCGAACATATGCCTCAAATCGATAACAACAAAAAATATAAATTATGCACATTACGAGCACATTATCGTCATAATGTGAGTGTAATTATACGATCAAGTATGATATTTTCGTTGAATAATGTAAACAAATGTAGTCAGTACAATACCATGATTCAATCGAATGTTAATGCATCAAACTTTCCAGACGACCAAAGCTTGTCTGGTATATACATTTCAAAGAATAAAGCCTCTCCCATTACCTTTAACTCTTCCCCAATAAATTCTCGCTTCTATGTATCCATTCACATCATTCATTCTGCTCTCGAAACTCGAAAAAATACAAACTGAATAACATCTTCGGAGGTATTTGAACCTTTTTGAATTCGGCACAATCGACATTTCACCCCGAATGTATAACAAAATTATGGTATATTCCCATTAAAATAAAGAAAGAGAAAAAACTGCAAAAAAAATAGACACACAACCTTGAATTACTTGAACACAGACAAGGTTAATATCCTGCCGAAAATGAAAAATAAATAAAATGTCATAGATGTGAGAGCGAATTAGAGGGTTTGTATCGTTTCGTTTCTGATAACGTTGCGAGAGAGAGAGAGAGAGAGAGAATATATAAAATGTTAAATCCACAATTATATAAATCAGACCAAAATTAAATTTTACCAAATTTTCGATGAATGCAGACTAAAGAAACTTATTAATTCGTGAAAAATGATTTGTCCCCTCCAAAAGATGTCTGTCGATTTTCTTTAAATATTCATATTCATCATGACTGGTTACAAGCGATAAACTCTTGTCATTTTTTGGTTGTGAGATGTCGTATCGTAAATACTATAATTCGAAAGCAATTCCATCTGGAATTTCCACAAAATTTTATCTGACCACCCTGTGTCTTGGGTTTCTTGAAATTACACGTTAATCAAACGAAAGTTAATTATTCATCAACTATCTCTGAAGTTAATTAAGTTTTAGTTAATTGACTTTTTGAACAAGTAAATAAAATTAAAATGGCGTAGGAATTTTCTTACTTCATTTTTTATATAGAAACTGAGACGGTTTATTTGGACATCTAATTTGTTTACAAATATTGTTAAGATACGCCAACCGTTCAGGCAGTGAACGTTAAATCACGAAATATTCTGCAGGAACTTCCAGAAATCACAGGACTACAGATATTAAGCCTACGTAAAATGATAGTAAACTTACCATTCATCGAAAGGCCCCATTCAATGTTAAAGCTTCAACTTTACGAAAATCTAATTAGTTACACTATTTGGTCGTACCAAATCTACTAGACATTATACTAATTACTATAAAATATATATTTCTATCTTTCGAAATTATGAAATTAAGCAACAAATAATATTACTATAATCTTGTTTGTGCAATTTTTTTCCCTTACAAGCCATTGAACGTAAATTGAACGAAAGTATCGAGAGCCAATGTCATCACTGTCATTGACATTATTGACATAAACAAACGTTTGCTGGTTTTTGAATTTGAAATTTGAATGTCATTTTATCTGCGTGACCTCCCCAAAGTATACAGCCTTGATTTTCAGGCCAAGTGCCTGAATTTCGAGAAAAATTATGAAATTTATGCGCAAGGGGGCAAATGCCTAAAATAAACCGTCCACAACATGTGTTGTTTTCACGTTTTAAGACAAGTTTATTTTTTCGTAATTTGGTCACTCGACATGAAAAGACGTATGCGCATCTGTTGCAGATCGGTAGATCTTAATTACTTTCGCTTGTCTTCCTCACTTCATTCGAGCTACAACTCACGACATTGCCTAAAATCAGAGAGCTGCTAATATAACGGCTGGGACGCCGTTTCGACGGAATGGCGTCCCAGCCGTGATCTTAGCATCTCTCTGCCTAAAATATACCGTTCACAACAGATACGTAAATAACTAATTACGTAAATATTGAGTAGGCCGAAAAAGTTACGTATTACGTTTTTACGTATCTGTTGTTGACGGTGCATTTTAGGCAATTTTTATCGAACGAACAGAAGTGAGGGCGTATTATATACAACAGATGCGTATACAACTTTGCATGTTGATGACCTAAATTTGGAGAAAAATTCAGAAATGTATGCGAAAGATATCAAAATAACTGAATATCTTATAAAATTGCGATCTGTGTGACCTCCCCAAAGTTTACAGCCTTGAAGTTTAGAGCCTTGGAGAAAATATCAGTCAGTCAAGGGACCTGACCCACTCAATAGGTTGGGCATATAAAATTTAGTTAGGTTTTTTTTCACAGACTTTCGCTTTTTCCGACTGTAAACAATGAATAACCTCACAATTTTATAAACAAAACTACAAATTTTCAGCCGCATTCTATTTTATCAATCAAATTCAATCTCAATTTCATTTCGGAAAAAAACCATTCAAAAAATGAATAAATCCAATGGGGTGATTCTGTACGAAAGTGATGAAGAAATGGAGTGGCAAGATCAAGACGAAGAGGAATTTGTGGAGGAGAAGGTGATTCCGATGAATTGGACTACGATATCGATATTGAAGGGGACGAGTCCGGTAAGCTTGATTATAGCTATTTTGCTAACTAGTTAGTAAATGGACTTGTTTTGAGCACTAGATGTGAGTTTACCGATACGAGCGGAGCGAGTTCGGCAACACATCGGTGCAGATTACTCGAGCGTAGGATAAAAGGACTAATATTTTTTGTGCTATGAATAGAGAATTACTTTCTTCGGCACAGTCTCAGAGTTTTACGAGTGGAACATCGTGGCATATGTGAAAAATGTTAAAAGTTGCAAATGGTGGGGTCAATTACGTTTTTAGAGATATTTCTTGAATGGTTGCAGATATGTAGTTACTTTCTTCGGCAAAGTCTCTGAGTTTAACGAGAGGAACATCGTAACATACGTGAAAAATGTCAACAGTTGAACATGGGTGGTTCAATTATGTTTTTAAAGGTATTTATTCAATGGTACTAGATAGATAGTTACTATCTTCAGCAAAGTAGTAGGGAAAGTTGTGACGATCATTTTAATGAATAGAACGTGGGGTCGCCGTGGCGAGGAAGAGGTTCAAAATGGCTGCCAAAATTTTCATCAAAAATTTTTTATTGGCTATATCGATAGGTCTTCACGCGGGCATTATATTGATGAATAGAATGTGGGGTTGCCGAGACGAGGAAGAGGTTTAAAATGACGACCGAAATTTTCATCAAACACTCTTTATTGCGGATATATCGATAGAGCTTCATTTAAAAGAAAATAAGAAAACGAGATCTGAATCATCTGCCAATTGTGTGTCGCTAATTTTTTTGACATGATTTTCTACATGAAGTCAACTATTTGCGCGTAGAGTTGGAAGCGACACCTACCTCCAGCGATACCATTCTTTTTAGAAGTTGGACAAGGCTAGAGACAAACTTTTTTAGAGGTTTTTGTTGGTATAGATAATAGATACGTTGAAATGTATCATATAGGAATGATTTTTTTTTTTTGTGTCTAATGCTGTTTATTTTCGAAAGATATTAAAAATATATAAATTGATAATGATGATTGATGAATTATTATTATTAATTATTATAGGAATGATCGTGATAATTAGGCAATGAATTGGCAAAAATGACGGTGGTGGTTGCGCCATAGCGGTAAAGAGGAAATTATACTCGATGCGAGTTGCTGGATTTGAACTTGCCAATGTTGTCTGGGTATCAGTTGACCAAGTAGTGGGGTGACTCATTAACAGGGGAATGTGGTGCGACGAATGTGAGGGGTTCCATTGCTAACAAATTGTTAGATACTCTGTGCCTTTGTTACCTGAATCAGATAAACGTGAATCGATGGGACGTTGGATCAATTCATCACTACTCTTCAGACAGATCGGGTGACTGTAATGAGACCAAATGATCCATTGGTTTCTAAGGGTGACCAACACCCTGCTCTTGTCATAAAAACGAACTTGTCGAGGTTTAAATGTCTGGTAGAGAGTAAGCATCCTAAAGTGAATTTTTTAAGGCAAACGCTCAACTAAATGTAGATTTAGTGTAAGTAGAGTAGATTTGAATCGGGAACTTGCTGGTTTGGATATTGGTTTAGCTGTAGATAAGTTTTACTCCCTGCTCCAGCCATCCATCGATACAATCCCTACTATCGTCTTACCGACTATCCAGTATACTACTCTCACGAGCTGATTTCGCTGATTAAGTTAAATCATTAAAGAAGACAAACTCGTTACCCAACAGTATGAAATATTTGGAGGAGGAAGCCTCCGACAGAGCTTCGATGTATAATTTGTTCGCGAAGTATTTTGACTCAGTTTGTAAGACCTTGTGAAGAATTTGTGATCCATTTACTCATCAGACAGCATGCTGATATGAATATGGAACTCCAACTGAAGTTGTATCAGCCCTGAAAAGATTTGACAAAAACAAAGTTGCAAGTTCAGAGAGCCTTCCAGTGCATTTGTCAATTAGCAATTTAGTTGTAAAAGCATCTGCTTAATCCTCTGCCTTAGTTGAAAATATTATTGAATCACGGACAAAAAACACTCCCTTTTTGACTATCCATTAAACAAATGTTGAAATTGAACACCTGCGGTTTTAAACTGTTATGGCATACAAAGAAACCGTCGCTAAAAAATAGCTCCGACGGAGTGCGTTCAACTTTCAAAAAAGTCCCATTCAACTAACATGAATCTAATGGAATAGATCATTTTCATTATACGGTTACAAGGTCATGAAAATGATACGTCAAATTTCTTAGCGGATGTCATTGTGATAAAACTGAAGTCCTTCGATTTATCCGATGGCCTAATTGGATGGTTAACACCATATTTGAGAGGTGAGTTTGTTTTTATGAAATCGCTATGTTCTATGCTACATACAAAGTTTGACATTCGACCATACCTTGTGTTGACATTCATTGCTCTACAATATAGAGTGCTTAGTGCCATAGTTAACATCTTTCATATTGCTGGCATCACTGTTCTATATTTTGTTTTCGTTAAAATGTAATTGGTAGTACTGAACGTAAACATTTAACATTTAATGTGTCGAGTTCTGTGGATGAGAAAATTTCGAAGAGAGTCGTCGGCTTTTGATAATAACTTCGTGTAAAACTTTTTTGTTTAGTAAAAACATCAAATAATCACAAATTCTGTTTTTTATAAACACGATTTTGCATCAAATTTTCGAATTTAGGCATTTGAAGCCTATGCATCGATTTATCGTTCTGTTAACAGCATACCACTAACGAGTTGCAATTGCGGTTAGTTCAATTGATTGATAAAAAAAATATTAGCTCTACATAACCTCACAATTTTATAAACAAAACTATAAATTTTTAGCTGAATTTTATTTTATCAATCAAATTCAGTATCAATTTAATTTCAGTACATAAACCATTCGAAAAATGAATGGACTCAATGGGGAAACTATGTACGAAAGCGATGACGAAATTGAGGAGCAAGATCAAGATGAAGAGGAATTTGAAGAGGTGTCCGAAAGTGAAGGAGATCCAGATGAATTGGATTATGATATCGATATTGAAGGCGACGAGTCCGGTAAGTTTGATTAACAAAATTTTGCCATTTCAATATTATAAAATGTCGTCAATGACTGTTGAAATTCGGAAATGTCATTGAAGAAACAAAAAGCTAACGGGTAACACAAATCAATGGCTTCTTTTGACTTCTTTACAAATTAAAACGGACAAATTCATGTTTTCGAACGGCTTTCAATATCGTTTGATTTAATTGTTCATTTTCTGGTTTTGTACACATGTTGCCATTACAAAACATCAAATATCTGATTTTTGCATCAACAAAGAGCACTCATACTATACACAGGACTGCTCAAAGCATGAACACTGAATTGACAAGTGTCAAATTTGGAGTCAGTGCTGTGACTCATCGCATTAGTTTAGGCAGTATGTTGATTTCCCGCTTTCATTATAATGTACACAAAAAGTAATTTTTCTACAAACAAAAACGTGAAGACACAGCAATTTCATTTCATGACAAGTCAGTTGGCTATAGATTCTTTCAATATTTCCACTTGAATCACCACAACAATTCCTGTTTTCTTCCAGAATATATCGACGAGTGTTCGGTCAATATCACACACTTCGACCTAATCAAAAAACTGGGAACCGGCGGTAAGTACCAATTGTGCGCCAGGGCGAAATGCACAGAAATTAATGGAATTCTTCATTACTAGCATATGGAACAGTCTTCCTGGTGCGGAAAAACCGTGGAGTCGATATCGATAAGATATACGCGCTGAAAGTTATCACCAAGGCTGAAGTGGTCAAAATTCCCAAAACAATCGTTCACATGAAGGCGGAACGCAAGGTAAGTTGAATGAGGTTTCGGTTCGTTTGTTTGGTTCATAACCCAATTTCACCATTTATTTATTGAACAGGCCCTCGAGATATTACGCGACTGTCCGTACATACAAACACTTTACTACGCATTCCAGACGAGTGACAAGTTATTTCTTGTAACAGGTAAGCCGTCAAGCTGTCAAACTGTCTTGTGCTAACTTAATTCTTTGTTTGTTTGTTCTCGTAAACAGAATACCTGCCTGGTGGGGAAATGTTCACTCAAGTTCAAAAAGGTAAACTGCCGGAGTCTTATGTTCGGTTTTACATTGCGGAATTGATTGTCGCTCTTGAGCACATTCACATGCAAGGTATTGTCTACCGCGACATCAAGCTGGAAAATGTTCTGCTGGACGCAGAAGGTCATGTTAAACTGGTCGACTTTGGTTTATGCAAGAAGCTAGGTGCTCGAGGTCGATCGAAAAGTTTCTGCGGTACCGAAGAGTACATGGCTCCGGAAGTAATAGCCTGCACCGGCCACAATACAGCCGCCGATTGGTGGGCTCTGGGCGTTCTGGCTATTGAATTACTGTCGACGATAACCCCTTTCGGCACCAACGAGGGAAATAATTCAATTATGAATAGAATTACGAACGAGGAACCGCATATACCGGAAGATATTTCATCAGAAATGGAAGATTTTCTAAGGAAAATTTTGCATAAAGATCCCGGCAAGCGATTAGGTACACCATAAAATGGCAGTCGACTTTGAATGTTGAATTAAACGTTTGATTTTTGGTAGGTGGCAGCGTAGCTGCTGCGACGGCATTAAAGCAGCATAGGCTATTCGATGATCTGGACTGGGAAAGACTGGAAAGGAAGCAACTGGCTTCTCCAGCTGATCCTCCGACTATAACACATCCATTCGATACGCAAAATTTCAGCGCAGAGTTTACGCAGCAACCAACTACTTATCCGCCAACTGAGGAGCCACCGAATTCATTTATCATGTTCAAAGGTAATTTATTTAGCTTGAAAGTTGTTGGATAAGTAAAAGATAATTCCAAACTAACGCTCCGATCTTCAAGATGTTTAAAATTGTATTAGATCTGATGTCGTTCAACGCATAGCCTATTTTACGTAATTTCTTTAAGTTTTTTTTTGGCATTTTGAAAGTTTTTACGAATTTAATTCCCAAAATAGGCTATGTAATGGGTCAGTGTTACTGCTTAGTCTCATCTAAAAGAAAACTTTTAACAGAAGCAATTGCACATTTCGATTTATTTGTAACCTTTGACCGGATCCCTTCCTACCCTTTCGCAACGTTGACTCGATTTCTTTTTCCTTATCTTATAAATCATACGTTTTCTATCGCTTCAGGTTACTCTTACATTGCTCCAGAATTGCAAGCGTCACAGCCGAATCATCTTGCCGACAATTCGATTGACGAAAACTGGAACTCATTGGCGCGGAACATTCTAAGCAATTATGATCCGGTAATTTGTTTACTTTTTTGTAAAAGGTTTTTTTGCACTGAGACTAACAAAAAGTCCGTGAAAGCTGGACTGCAGTTATATTTAGCAGTTTTTAACATCTATCCCATCCATTTCATCATGGTAAATATTTCTCAAATTATTTAGGCTCAAAAATGATAACGTCCCTACTCCGAACTTCAATTATGTTCGTCAGTAATCCAAAAGACTTGATTGAAAACACACAAACTTACAGATCTAGAGCCCGTGGAACCTGGGTTCATATCATTCTATCCTAGGGACAGGGTTTGAAAGGTTTGTAGCCTAAACCCTTCATGCCACTACTTGACCTTTGCGGCGAACATTTTTTTACGATTTTGAGAATTCTTACAGATCTTTTAGTGCCAGATAAGTTGAAAATACGAAAATTTGATATGGATCTCACTACAGGCCTTAAATTTTCATTCTTTGTTTGGTTTTGAGTTTTTTTGCCTACCTACGATATGTGGTGGCTGATGCAAGTAGATCTACCATCGTTGGTTTTACTCTACACCTTAAAGCCAAATGTCGTAGAACGAAAATGTGTCTCGAAATCGGGTAGATTAGCCGCATTATGGAATGATATGGAAGCAAGCTCTCCGTTTATTATGCATTATTAACAGTCCAGTCCCTTGTGTCCACTTTACGGTTTTCGAGCTTTTCTATCATAACTGACTGGGAATGAAAGGTTATCGAACCAATTTTGTTTTTCGAAAATGGACTTTTTCTTCCTGTAGTACCAAAACCGTCACATTCACTCACCAAATTTAGTACCGAAAGAGCAACATTCTCCCCTACTATTTTCTCTCAATTTTCATTCCCGCTTATGTCATTTTCGATCCTATCTTTATTCTTTCCCAAATGTGTCAAGTTGTTGTATGTACGCGAATGTAATGTTTTTAGTGTTTTGTGACAATGCATTCATAAGGATTGCTTTCAGCATTCATACGGACTGCTTTCGGCATTCATTCGGATGTCTTTCGGCATTCCTACAGATTGCTTATTTTTCGACATTTGTGAGAATACATGCACACGGAACGGACTTCTTTAGGCATTCATACGGATTACTTTCGGCATTAATATGGAATGCTTTTGCACCGGTATGTTGTTCAGTTTTGTTGTTATGTTTTGTTCGGAATGTGACTTTGGTACTCCAGGAAGCAAAATAGTATACAAACCACGGATCAAAAAGGTGTGTTTTAGACCACGGTGGTGAAAACGTCCTTAGTCTCCGCTCCGCTTCGCGTCGCTCCATCCCTGGATCTTTTTGATCCTTGGTATGTAACATACTATTTCAGTACATTTTTCGCGAACGAAGCTTTTCTTTCTAACACAAGGGTCAGGCAAAGCTTTTTGTTTGTTATGGCTCCGTAATGTTTATACACAAACGGTACAGTAAACCTGATTCTGATAAGTACATCTCATCATGCTCTTATGATTTTTAAGTATCCCTATAGCGCTTCCGCCAGACATTATACTCTTATAAAAATCACTTCTCTTAAACCACCATCTGCACGGCAGAATCTGCCGGGCAGATGATGTTGTAATTTTTTGAGGAAATTAAATCGGAAATACCTTCGGAAGGCCTTTTATCTTTCTATTTTATTGTGCTAAGAATAACGTCGTCGATTCCTACTATTTTCATATTTTCAATTCCAATTCTTTTATTGTCATTTCAGAATTCCGAATTCCATATAAAATACAAATTTGCATCGCATCAACCTCTTGGTACTGGTAAATCGTCCGTGTGCATGAAGTGTTTCAATTCAGTGGACGATAATTACTATGCGGTTAAGATCTACAAACGTGGGGACCAAAATAACTATGAAATTGATTTTTTGCAAAAATCATCTGAGGTGAATGTGCCAGGCGTAGTTCGGTTGATTGAAGTACTTACTGACTCAAAGTGGACATATGTGGTCATGGAACTGATTGATGGCGTCAATTTGTTGGAGTACCTTAGAGCAAAACCTGCGAAATATCTTTACACAGCCGTTAATTTCTTATGCAAAATCGTGGGAAAAGTGCATGAACATGAATATACACACGGATGCATCTGCTTCAAGAACATATATTATTTACAACAACGTCAAGAACTGCGGTTAATTGGATTCGGTAATGCAAAGCCAATAGCTGAAGCACACGACAAACAAATTGATTATTGGGCGTTGGGCGTCTGTATTTATACAATATTATGTGGTCATTCGCCATTCAATTTATCAACGATTGCGGCCAAACAAATCGAAAATAACAAGTTTGATGAGGACTCTGTACAATGGGCAGCACTGCACGGTGACGTTAAGTCTTACATCCGGCAATTGCTTCGTAATTCGACTTCATTTCACAGTCCAGGTGCATTGAAGAAGATAAAAAATATTGACGTACTCGATGCGAGTAAAGAGCGACTGGACGAAAATGAGAGAATTGTCAAGATTCGTGCCTTGCGAATGGAAACCAAACATGCTGTTAAAAGTGAAGTGATTTCTGAGATAAATGGAATTCAGGACAGTCTAATGAATTTAGAAGCGATCGATGTGGATCAGAACCAGTTACCCAATACCCAATCTCAACACAATCATAGTGAACTTAATGGTCACGCACCAAATGGAGATTCCAAGCGCAGTTTGAGTCCAACAAATGAACCGAACAGAACCAAAAAAGCGAAGCCAGATAAAATCAAACAAGAACCACGTGAGCTGCGACAACGGAAACCGAAGCTCCCCAGCTCTGAAACAAAACGTAAACCCAAAACAGCAGTTATCAAAACAGAGGCTGTCACATTACCACTTCAAAATGTAATCCCGACAAATCCAAAGATTAACGCACCCTTACCTCGCACAAGAGGCAGACCGAGAAAAGCACCAGAACCTGAAGTTCAATCGACAATAACACAAGTGGCGACGTCTTTGCCGAATCATTCCGTGTTTTCCGGAAGACAGCCTACAACACATCCGAAGACAGCGGTGCGAAATAGTTCAGCGCACGAATCGTCAGCAATCAGATCTTTGGGAGTCGAAGCTAGAGACAATTGGGTCTTTGGGTGGAGACCCCCCAGATTGACAAAACCCATATACTGCTTCCTTCGTTTCGATTATAAGTAAGGTGATCAAATTCCACTGTGACAGGGAACATGAAAAACATGAAACAGAAACTGAAATCCATTTATTGATTAAGAATTATTAGATTAATAAAAAATCAACTTGAATTAAAACGATGTTATATCTGTTGTAATGCAAACCAGAATAGTTTTCCCGACTACCAAATTTTTCCCCCTTTCACCTTCAAAAAAGAAATATTTTTGACACCGCCGGCCATTTTCATAGACGCTGAACGTTGTTTTGTGAAATCACTATTATCGTCATTATTCATTCAAACAACGTTTCTGAAAGCTTCATCATCCAAATATTCATTTAATTCGTGAAACGTGGCTGAAACCTGATCATTTGTTTGATTTTTTTTTTGTTCGGTAATCTTATGAATGATCATTCAAAATTGTCTGACTGGCTTACACATGGTCGAAAACAGCTAAAAAATCCAGAAGTTGTTCAATATGTGGCTTTGGAAGTAAATACGTAAAAAAAACGACTAGAAAATTGAGGAATTTTAGGGAATTAATTCCCTTAAAATAGGTCCAGCGAGATCACAAAACGAGAAATATTCCGATAACGAAAATACTAGGCTCAGTTTCCAACCTGAGTTCAGAAAATCCAAGGGGAAGACAATTCGTTCACTTTAGAACTGGAGGAAGTTTTACACAATGTGTTGTCTATTATTGGTCTATTTTAGTATCAGGAAATGGTATTACTTGCAGCATCGTAGCTACTAACGGACAATCTGGGCATGGTCCACCGTAGAGTTTTTTCTTCAATTTTCCCATAGATATATTTGACGTCCTAGAAAACCGGATATATTGCTAGGAAAACTAGAGTGTTTTGGTATCATGACTGCCTATCATCTGTTATCAAAAACGACTTCAGGAATAAACGACAGGCTCTGAATAATGTGACATTAGCAAAAATCGTGTTCGAAGACGTAAAATGAAATAAAAGATTTGAAAGACCTGAAAGTACCTGGATCATCAGAATAAGTAGCAGATCCGATAGCAAAATTCTTCATATAATTGATGTAGATTCCCCATCCCCCAAACAGATCAGATCAACATTTCAAATGAATTTACAAGAAGAGATTTTCACGACGTTCAAAGAATGGCAGTTCGAATTTTAGGTTGACTTATGAGCGAGACGATAAGTCAGAACTACCTATTGAACAGCACTACCTAATTGAACAGCTGGTTTTTGTAGTTTTCTTTCCTCCTCTTTTATTGAAGGCCAAATCTAGAATTTAGAAAAAGAACCGAGTCAGATTCATAGATGACGCCAAAAGAGTAAATTGGAAAGGTTGGAAAGTGGGTTATACAATCCTAGGGATGAAAAGTAAATTGACGTCAAGCCCAAAAGCACAAATAGTTAACAAATTATTTTAACCTGCAGCAAAATTGCAGCACGCAAGGGAAACACAAAAGACACACGCGATAATTTTCATTTTCTCAGGGCTTCGCAAGTAATAGTTCCAATGGGGCAAATAATGTAAATGGTACTTATTGTGTGAAACAGTGAAACTCGGCTACGCGTCGATCAGTAAACGCACAAGAAGTACAATTTCCATCATTTACTACATTGCCAAGTATTAGTATATTACTTCCGAGGTTCCAAGTTGTGTTGTGTATTCCCCACTTGTCAAATAACAAGTTGGAACCTCGTAAGTACAATGCTTTAAGTGATCAGGCAATGTAAGGTGATTTTTTTTTTTGATTCGGACTCGCCATTTTTGTTTCCGGACGTTTATGGTGTTATCAATAGGGAATTTCAAGGTGATCATTTCGTAGAAGAAGTTTTTTTTTTAAACGACATCTCCGGCTCGGGGTGACTTTAGGAAAATTTGAAAATTTGAAAATCATGACTTTTTCAGAAAATTTTACCCCGAAATGAAACGACCTGGTCGGTTCTGATCTAATGGTAGTTTGTAGAGAATTGACAGACGATTCTAATAAAAGTATGGTCGGGTCGAAAGGTTGTAGCTGTGAGTCAGGGTGAGACATCAAAGTCCAATTTTATGGTTTTGTCAATGAGCACCCCAACCGATTTTTCATTTTATTGGCTTAAAATGAAGTCTAGCACATCCCATTTAACATATCAAAAAATTGGGAGGGGGTTTTTCAATTTTTTCAAAAAATCTTAAAAAACCTTTTTATGGGTGCCCACATTCCTGAGATTTTTGAATGGAAATGTATGGAAAGTTCGACTAAAAATCAAATTAATTGCTATTTACTGGTTGTCTCTGGTCTACCGAACAATTATATGTACTAACAAGAAATTTAACATTTTTACTTTGTGAATGTGGACAACTTTCACTGATTTTTTCACCATCAAGAAGCTTTCTGGTCATATGTAACTCATCCACTAATCTACTAATCCACTAATTTGCTATTATATCGCATAGCCTGAGACCGCACCTTTCCAAAAATACCAAACTTGCCATATTTGCTATCTGGCTTACGATGTCAAATATTTGGGTAAGTCGACCTACTCAAATGATTTTTGTGGCAGTTTTTTATTTCCAATTTTAACCGAAATAAAGTTAGAAATAATGTCAAATAAGGTGGGTCTTGTTTAAAATACTGATGATCGTCTTTGTACTAATTGAAACACGTGATAATCTAGTAAACGTGAATGATTGAATATGTGATTGGTAAGCCCAAGGTAAATATAGTGAGAAGGTCATGCCATATATAACCGAATCAGATGTGCGGTGGCTCGAAAGTACGATACAAACGATACATCCCTTCGTTGAAAGCAAAAAGTGGAATAGAAAGTCGTGCCATCTGTTGTGAAAATATTTTTGTGAAATACAAGTAAATCGTAGTCAGCCATTTAAAGCCAGTAGTGACTTCTATTGTTCTTTTTCCGCAGGAATTCCGATTTTTTAAATCGGAAGAATTTGGTTAATTGGGATTGGCATCGAACTTATGTGCTAGCGCGGCCTAGCGGTCTGAATGTCATTACCTCACTCTATAATTACCTTGGGTAAGCCTAGCGAAAAATGAAAGTCCCGAAAGTTATACATAACGCGCAATCCACACAGTTTAAAATTCGTTTTAGGTGGTCTAACGTACCGTCAGCCGTGAAATGACATTTTGGAAGAAACGTTTGAACAATCTGTCATTATTTCCATGCTTGGGACCATCGTGTAGACAATCTGTAGATGTTACAAACATTTGCATAAAGTTATGAATGGAGGTCTCAAAGTAATGTTAATTATGAACGAAGAATGCATTAACTCGCGATTCTCATTTCAGTGTGTTGATGACAATAATTTGTAATAACCATAGAAATGATAACAGAGGGCACATGTTTTGTAGTTTGTGAAAAATGACTGAAATATCAACACTGCAAAATGATTGAAAAATTGCGGCGCGTAGTTTTGAATATGTGAATTAAAGTTTCTGCTTCATGTGATTAATTGATAATTTATTAGTTGAAACTCAATATTTCGCACTCCAGAACGAAAAGGAAATACTTTCAACTACTAACTAATCAATAAATCACATAAAACAGAAACTTTGATTCGCACATTCAAAACTTCGAGCCGCAGTAAGTATGTTCCAAGGCCATAGGAATTGTCAAATTACTGTCAAATTTCATCCATAGAGACATAGCCTCATCAATATAGGTCTGTTCCAAGGCCATACGAATTGTCAAATTAAATTACTGTCAAATTTCATCCATAGATACACAACCTCATCAATACCCAACCATAAAAATATGAACTATAAATGAATATGTTCGGAACTTGACAGTAGAGTTCCGATTATATCGGTTTAAATTCAGAACTTGTCTTGTCACGTATCCATCGTACGGTAAGAACGAATTTTGACAGACCGAAAACAACCGACCATCATCCATAGAAGCAAACATAACCGCAACTTAAACAAATTTGTTCGTTAAAACTTCAAAGTGAGGTTGTGTTGGCTTCTCTGTGGATGACGATTGACATTTTGAACGGCCTTGGAAGAAACACATTTGTATGAAAACCGAGCTCTGTGGATGAAATCATGTTCGTTCGGCCAGAAAAATTTCGTGTTGACAGTTACTTGGAACAAAACTATTTTTCAGTCATTTTTCAACCATTTTCACGAACTGTGTACTCATCTTTATTGTACTCGACTTTTGATTTTTTTTTTCTTCAAAAAAGCTGAATGTCACTTAAAGTCGAAGCATTATAATTTGATCGATTCTACTCATTTAATTCATTTTTAAATAATTGTAGTTTTCAAAGAAATTTAGAAAACATTACAGTATAAAAGCTTCGACATGTGCATTTGAACCAATTTTTCCTTTAAAAGTAACACATTTTTGCATGCTTTAATGGTTTTACTTTTTCAAAAATAGATTTTCGTTCAGAGTAACAAAAAAGTTCAAAAAACAAATGTTTCTGCGCACAAATGTAGGCTAGCAATTTGCCAAGTGGTGAGCGCTCATTTCGGCCTTTATCCTTTTACAGACGGCAAGAATATGACCAACATTATTATCGGGTCTATTAGGTTCTTCGATCAAAGTATTTTTAATCGATTTATTTCAAATCTTGTACTTCAATTTTTCTTAAACATGTATTTTACCATATAAAGGACCACATTACTCAGATCTTGTGCTTGTCATTATTTTCGTCGTCGGTGTCGATAACAGATAGCCGTAGGCGTATGTGAGAGGTTGTGCGTCAATAACTCGTTGCAAGATTGAGCATTTGTCGTATTTAGCAGACATGGTCTAGTGTAAATAAAACCAAAACCTTTAAATTTGATTAGACTGATTTATTGTTCAATTTTCAATTTCGCAGATCGTTTACATGTCCGTAATAGTTACATAAGTACTTAAGTTGTAACAGTTTATTTTTTTATACCAAAATGTAAAATATACGACTTCCATAATGACACAACATTTGCAAGCACCAAAATAGCAATTCATTTCTCATGCATGCAACAACAATAAAATCCCATCCGGATAGAGGAATGCATTTTGAACTATACACGAAAACTCTAAATGCCATCTTCTCGGAACGATTTTACATTTAACAAAATAAAAACGAGAAATACTTCTCGTTTTGTCCATGCGACATTTATATATTCCATACAATTGCTATACAGGGAAAAAAATGTAAAAAAAAAATACTGAGAGATAATACGGAACGACGAAAAATTGTTGAATTCTTATTTCGAGCCACGATGTCCATGCACAACTCTTGAAGTATAAAAATCACAAGAATTGCGTTTGGACAATCAGAGCTAAAAAATTGTTCGTTTCAAACATGAAGTGTATCCTGGAATGGGTAGGTGTAGATATATATGACCATATATACAGTTGGTATTTATTTGTTAAGCGTATCGTCGGACTGATGAGAATCCATTGTGCATGTTGTAACGGTTATGTGGGTTTTAATATGGGACGAATATCTTTGCTGGAAGTATTTTCGGAAACTTTTCCATGGATATTATCATCACACGCTTCGTTTGATATTTCTTTCCGTTTTGGCTCGTCTGAAAGTGAAAAAGAAAAGACACGAAAATTAAATTTTATATTGAACGTACACACAGAAGCAAAAGTATTTATGTCAAAAGAATGGCTAAATGGGGATTTTCCATGTTAAGTAAATGTTTAGTGAAACAAGGGGACGAACAAAATACCGATATTAATTAGCTGGTTTATATCAAATCAACCGTGCATATTCTTTCCTCCGCAGCTAGACAAGTTTTATGTAATCATCTAAGAGCCGATCATTTGTCACCCTCTGGTAATTGGAATTTGTTCACATCATTAGATGGTTGTAATATCATTCTGAATTGATTTATTTCAATAAACTATTTTTGAATAGAGCGTATCAATCAAATTAAGCGTATATCGCGTATGCAACGAAGAAATCGAAGAAATCGTCCCTTTCTTTTTGACGTGATACGATTTTTGGTTGTTCTTCCATACTGCCTTCATCGATATGTTATGCCATTTGAACAATCCTTCAAGAAAACTAAGCGACTAATTTCGCTGAATGTGAATGTTGCCTTACACGGCAAAATGAAGTAAAAGATTTAATGATTTTATTGCGATTAGTTTGCGGTTTGAAGAAGGCGAAACGGAGGAATTTAGTAGCTAAAATGTGAACAATAATAAAACGTTTCATCCTGTTAGAACATTAGGGTAGTTTCCACTGAAAAATCATTAACTATCGTTTTCACAACTTCTACACTTGAACCCAAGCTCATACGTCCCTATTTTCATAGATGTGCAGATCGATTGGAGTATGCACTCTTTATGTTGACCGCAATAACTAATCCTGTAACACTGTAAATGACTTTTGGTAACAGGTACATGCAATTATCAATGACTATTGTGTCTTCCTTTATCAAAAAATTTATGTGTTAAGATGAAGTGAAAGATTTTCTGAGCAAAACTAAACGATGCTGAAATTAAACGAGATGCCAGATAACACGTTTGAAAATTTTTGACCTAGCCAAGTATTTAATTGGCGGTTTAAAACGGCTGGAAGGAAAAATGTACTTTGCTCAGTTTCACATTACTTGAAAATCACAAAAAGGAAACATAAAATTTGTTATTTATTGATTTGTAATATAATAATTTACACAATCCTATCGTAATTGTAGAACAATTTTGTCACAAGACAACACAGGAAGGACTATACTTTTGGAATAGTTTCACTGTTTTGTCAATTTTCTTTACGGATGTAAAATTTTCACAAATATAAATGCAGCCGCAGCGCCGTTTTAACCTGATACAGACGGAAAGCATATTATCAGTATTTTTATCGGTTCTATTACTTCCATCCATCAAATTATTTTTAATCAGTTGATTTCAAATCTTGTACTTCAATTTTTTTATCATGCATTTTACTATGTAAAGTACCACATTACTCAGAGCTTGTCATTATTTTGTCGTCGTTATCGATAACAAATGCGCCGATATGCAAATTTCTAATAATTCAAGGAAAGTCAAATTCCGTGTCTCCATTATTTTCGGTTGTATACGGAATGCAAACAGTCGACATAATATATTATTGGCGCTATAGGTTTTCCTTTGCTTTTTTTTCAATTTAATTTACATTTTCTAAGAGTTCGTGCAAACTCAAAGGCAATCCATACATCATACCTACTACGTAGTCTTTCATTTTCATATTTTCATATTTTTAACATTTTTCTTTTCTCACAACCGTGATCATGCACACAGCTTCACATTTCATTTAATATTTTTGCGATTGATTCAACATTACTGTATTACAAAAAAGAGATACAATGTATCACATCCGATTCGTCCCAACAATTTCATAAAAGTTTTGTTACATATACATTCTATATACTTATATCCATATCCATATTCGAGTCAAATAGCGAAAGTCACCATTCGTTCATTCATTCTGATTATTTATGCATCTGTAGAATTCAATTTTCGCTTAGTTGAAAGTGTGTTTATATAATGTTGTGAATTCAGAGTCAGAGGATGAACGCTATTTTCTTGTACAGAGTTTTCCTTTTTCGTATTTTTTTACAATCAGCAGAAAAACTGTATATGCTCGAGATGATCATCGAATTTATAGATATTTTTTTCCCTGTAAGTTGATTCATATAAATGAAGTTGCTAAGCAAAGTAGAGGCGTATTACAATGTTATATTGTATGCACAATACACGAAGGTATTTATGTGCATCCCAGAGATATCAGCAGAGTGTGATTGAACTCGAAAGTTAATAGAAAGTACAGTGAACAATTTCATCTTTTACAAGTTCATTCATCCATTAAATTGAAAAAAATTAGGTTCGTTTTTTGTCGGATTGTAAATGGAAGATAGAAATTAAACAAAAGAGAAAATGTATCGGTAAAAAGGAAGCGGCTAACAAATATTTGTATTCGTACCTGAAAGCAATCGGCAAAAATAAGAACGAGCTTGTCAGTGTTTTAGACATTCGCGATTAATATCATTAAAACCCTTTTTTTCTAGCAAATCTGCGAGTGTGAGGAAGTAACGGTTGAGGTTGGAAAAATATTTCAAACAATATTTCCAAAGCTTTTAGCTCATTTAAAAACTTTTGCTTTGATTGTACAAAGCTCAATGAACACCCCATGTATAAAAGATACCACAATTCGATGCAAAAATTTGTAAAATGACCAGCCCAATTGAAATTTTTGCTGCTCGTCTGATCTGCACAACTCATTAAAAACTTATTACAAAAGAGATGAACGATTTTGTGAGAGAATTTCATACGTTTGCTCTCTAAAAATCTTGCATCTTTTTGCACTAAGATTTTTATGCGTTATTGAGGGCATTTACGGGGTGAAATATCGGTGAATTTCAAAGACAAAATAATCTGAGTTTTTTATAGCGCTTGTCGTAGAACGCGCAGAATAAGTTGAATGACTCGATTTACCCTCGAAAACATTATTTTGATATCAGACTTTTCTCACAACTCTGACTATAACCAAAATTTAATTTCATTTCGTCTCTTGTCGCGACGATTTTCCTTGACAGACATTTCCGCACAACATCCTGCTAATTTATTTGCAATGCTGCTTTTTAAAATCGTTTTAATATATAAAACCATAGAGTGTAACTCTATGTATAAAACACTTGCTCTTGAGAGAAAACGCCAGTAAAATGACTTTACGTGCTTCTGGTAATGTAAATGTGTCCTTACTGCAGGGCTTGGTAGTGATAGCAAATAATGTGAATACCACTACACTTTTAAATTTCATTTTCCGACCCCCGATGCCCCGATATGTCTGCCACCAACATTTGTAAAATGTCAATGGTATCACATGTATAAACACGAAAACCATAAATTTGAAAATCCATTCTATTAGCTTAAAAACTTAACGACAAAGTACTTTTGCGAAAATATCCTTTCACATAAATCTCAATTTCTACAATTACAAATGTGCTTGACTGAATTTTTAAAGGAAAACAAACAAAACGTTTCGGGATTAGTGCGATATGAATCTGTTTTTTAGTTCAAAGCGCGCTCACATTATTCGTTTCGTTCATGGTGTGTTATTTCGTTATAAAACATTTTATATTTTACATCCATATACCTACCAGTCAGTGGAACGAAGGAAACAAATTTCATTTTCCAATGAAAGCAGGAAGAACCGATTTAATTTGGGAGAAAATTTATTTGTACATTCGATTGAAAACTGGTTGACCTCACTCAAATGTTTCGTTTTGAATGTATATTACACTGTGGAGACATAGAATGAAAAAATCACGGAAAGGATGTGAATAACCCGGTGATTAGAGACAAATATGTTGACATGGTCTTTTTTGAATGAATATAAATTATCGAGGTCTTATTAGCAGATCAATAGGAATTTCAGTTAAAATTACTCTAATTCATGGATGTGATATCATGTCAACATGTGTTAGACGATGAACATGAGACGTATCTCTTGACACTCTGAAGTATGACTTTCCGTCGTTGTATAGTTTTTGTTACTGTCGGTAGCAGAATACTCTCTCTAGTAAACATACTCTCAGCTCCCTGTGTCAAATTCACACCTTATTTTTTTGTATCCTGTTTTGACTGACTGCGATGTGATTTACATGTAAATTCCGAAGGCGACTTGATTCTTACACCATCTTGATAAAAGTAGTTTGTTTGCTAGAGAGAGTATTGTTGGCAGTAATTTATAATCTGAATTTCTCCTTATATTAACATATTTCTACTGACGACCACTGAAATATGGCAGCGAGAAACATCAACATTTTTGCTTGATCTGCTCAGATTATCGGTTGAAAAACAAATTACCCATTCATGGAATAAATACAACTTTTCCGTCATCCAATTTTTCTAATTCATTTATATGATAGTCTCTCCCACCGACACAACTAAGTCCAAATAAATTTATTATCTTTCAGCAGAGGTAACTTTCCAGCAAATGAAAAGTCTTTCCTACAGAAGAAATGCAACCGGAAAATGGAGTCACAGTAGCAGAATTTTAATAATATCGTTGAGGTTTTACGTTCCGAGCAAAAATTTATATATTTTCACGGTGCCAGAAATGTTATAATGGGAAACTGCCACATATAGAGAAAACGGTTTTTGAATGAAAATTATTCGAAAATTTATTATCCTTTTAACACTATTCGTTTCAGACAGATTAGGTTATATGGGGAAAAGGCTACGTAAGATAAGAGTTATTGCGGAGGTGAATATCATTATACGGCTAACGTAATGCCGACTCTATATATACTAAATTACCATCTTGGCGGGCAGATCTGAAAACATGAAACGCCAGCGTCACCAACATCGTCATTACACTACGACTGAGGAGATGGTTGTATGTTAAGAGTGATATCGCCAAAACTTGAACCAATTATGGGGAAAATAAATACAATGGTTCGGCCATCGGGGCGAGCTATAGCTCGTTGGATTCGTATTTGAATTCTAAGAAATAGGTATCTTTTGTTTTTTTCTGTTAGTTTCCCATTTTTGGAGCGAGCACGAGAAAATTGATAGCATGTCAAAGAATTTAAAGATTTACATCTCCTAACTAATATATATTCTTCAAACACTTGAAAAGCGAAGAATTGTCTGAAAATGGAGCATTTTCTGCAAAAACTTAAAAATTTCGCCTTTAATTATTTGTTCAGCCCATCATTTGTAATGTGTGTGTGAGTAGATACAAAGAATAGCATTGTTCGTTCCTGGACTCATTATATGATCACTAAAAACGATTAGCATAATTTTAGGGTAATTTTTGACCACAATCAGACGTTTACGTCGTCCGTTGAACTCGAAATCATGAAAAGAATTTGGTCCATTTGGTGACCTTTTTGCTTCGTGCAACTTCCTGGCTTTCAACGCAATTTATCTGAGGTTTTGTTTAAATGAGATGATAGTGAGTGTGTCGGTTTCATGGATAAGTTCTGTTGCAGGCCAGCAGTACTGTGCAAAAATTGACCATACTTTCATTGTTTACTCCCGAACGTGCAGAGCTACCAACCCGTGCAAGAATTCATCTATCTCGAGTTAATCCTATAAAAGTGTTTTCGCTACCCTTTGACATGCTAGCAATTTTCACGTGTTCACTCCGAAAATGGGAAACTAAGAGAAAAAACAAAAGATACCTATTTCTTAGAATTGAAAGACGAATCCAACGCGCTATTGCTCGCCCCGATGGCTGAACCATTGTATTTATTTTCCCCATAATTGGTTCAAGTTTTGGCGATATCACTCTCAAGCTGTTAAGAACGGTTTACATACGTTACCGATAGCTTCAGGAATAAACGACAAGCTCTAATGCGGTCTTCTATAGCAAAATGTTTGTTCAAAAAAAAAAAAAATGAAGTAAAAGATTCGGAAACGGTTTGTTGAAAATTCTTTGTAATATATTCGATCGAAAAAATGCTAAATTGCTGCGGAAAGATTAATCTAACTAATGTTTTGTCTACATTCCGAAACTAGTATGAACTGTTCGATATAAATTACAAAATTCGTCAGTTTGTTCGTTCTAAACAATCCAAAAAATGGAAACCTAATTTTTTGATCATTGTTCATTGTCCATTTTTCCGCGAACCGAAGAGTAGCAATCAACATTGAACCGATGCGCATTTTCAGAAGTATCCTTCCTGTAGGTGCTCCTGTAAATTTAGTCCATTGTAAATTGTACAATTAACGGAGAAACCCCATTTTATTACCGTTGTCTAGTGTAACATTTTTAATTTGAATTTATGACAATAGAGGGGCGGTCCATTAAAACATTAATTTTTAAAAGCTCGTTCGCTGATTTCGTGCAAACATTTTTTTTTCAATCGAACAGCATAAAATTCGGGACAAATTTTATAATTCATATAGAAATAATTCAATTAAAATATGTAAATTCGTACGATTTATGTAATATTTCCATTATTTCGCGTTACGCTTCAATACACAAGTGTAGCCGCATATGAAACGAGTAATTAGTTAAATATACCAATAAAATATAAATGCTCGCATGATCATTTACAGCGGTCACTGTATTTGGTCGCAGAACACGACAGGCGTGAGTTAAGTTTTTTTTCGTTTACAATTTGAAGCCTTTAAAATTAACAGCAGAAATCGGAACACGGTATTAAATACTACTACTGAAGTTGAAGCATATGGCTGATTGCTTCTTATTTGCCGTCTTTGTTGGTGCAAGATGTTACAAGAATAAATAAGAGGTCTACATTTGAGCGTATCGTTTTTTTTCGCTGAAATTTTTTACCGGAATCTTTAAAAAAAAATGTAAGATGACAATAACCAAGGCTGTAAACTTTGGGGTTAAATGGCGATCTGCGTGACCTACCCAAAGTTTACAGTGTTAGCTTTCCATAAAACACAGACTTTACAGTAGCAGTTCGACCAGCCCCAAGAAAAGTCAACAGTTTATGTAAATTTAAATGAACTGCTGTGATTTCTCAGAGCTGGTCAAACTACCACAAATAAATCTAAATGTATTAAAAGCCAACACATTTGTGGTCGTTATTGTGTTCTTAAATTTTCCAAAAAGGATTCCGATGACAAGATATCAGCGAAAATAAAATACAAGCTGCCCAAATGTAGGCTACAGTTTTAGCTATGTACCGATGCCTCTTACCTATTCTTCGCTTATCGTAACAGAGCTACCCGAGAATGAAAACTTCCTACTACACCCGGTGTGCGGTTACATAGCAAAATACACGGTCTAACTAATAAATGAAGTGAATCTTGTGAAAAATGTTATAACAAAAGAAGTAGCAGACTTTTGCATTCTGTGAAATATTAGGTGCTTTGAGCCGAATGAACGGGACATATTACATGTCAAATACAAACTATATACTGTACAAATTGTTACAAAATGTTTTGCTTTGCCAGATTACGGAGGAATGTTGGCGACAATAATTTCAAATCTAATGCAAACAACAAAAAGTAAATGCACAAGTGAACTTTCAAAATGCTTCTGTGAGTAAAATAAAAATTCCATCCAAATTATGTAATGCACAGTCTGAGCAACTGTGCTAGTGAAATGTGGTGTAATTCGTACATTGTGCGGTAATATAAAGTGTATTCAATACATCCGCTTTTGTGTGGGGAAACTTTTTGTTTTATATTCGTTATTGCGAGATCTTAATAAGTCAAAAGCAGAGCAGCCGTTCAGTATCCGATATTAGAGTAAGAGAATTAAGAAATATTTTTGATATTTTCCAATAATGTGAGTCTATTGAAATCGTAATTTGTATGTATGGAGTGTGGTGGTTAATTGAAATGCATACTACCTAATATTTTAGGAGTTAATTTATAAATAACATCTTGAAAACAGCTGCTTTTCTAAAACAAAACCAAAACCCATAATATCCTTAGACTTTCTGATGCCATTACTTTCCTAAAATAATTGTTCAACTTTACCCTCAAAGCCTAACAACTCAAAACGAATTAAAATGCTTTGAACGCTCCAAATTTCTATTCCACTTCATCGAAAAATAGTTCCATAGAGTCATAGCCATGTTATAACATGACATAGCATTAATCAATTGCTAAATTAAGTTCTATTTTCGAATAATTGAATACATTATTACGGCCAGGCTTTATAAACACAAAAGTTAAAGACTTCTTTTATACCGTGTTTTCATATCCACACACAAAAAAAAAACCCCATCCCACCAATACCGCATCACGATATATTATTCGACAACGGAAAATGTGTGTATCATGCGCATACATAAGAAAATAAACAAACAAAAGCGAAGAATAGGAAGAAGAAAAAAACATACTCACAGCTTAAAAGCTGAAGTCCTTTGATTTTAGCTAAATAGAAGCCACTAAACTTTTTCTAATGATGATAGCTCTTTTCCCTAAATGACATCCACTTCTGGTTTGTATAGTCGAACAATATTTGTTCACATCACGCAAAATTGTAATAGAACCGAAACCGAACAAATTTATACAAGCAGAAGTAGCGGCTCGGTATCCTAAATGGTAAAACTGTACAAGGCGACTGTATCTAACTACGTAAAAAGTCCTATATATAGTGCAACCATAAAGCAAATAAGAGGAGGGTTGAAAAAGGAATTTGCTGTGTGTTATGGTGGCTTTCAATCGTGACTGAAGTGAAACATTGATATTAGCTAGAAGAAGCGGTTCGTGTGCTTCGATGGAATGTTTTGCAAAGGTTTATGTTTTAGACTATCCAAAACATTTGATCGCATTTCGAGCGTTTTCTGTACTCAATTTTAAGGAATGCACAAAATCTACAAGGTCTCATACAATATTTGTGCAATTCAATTACATTATACAGTATTGGGTACCTTATTGACGCTTATGCTAAAGCCCACTTAAACAGCTGCAATTATCAATCCGTTATTCCACATTGCCAAAATATTCATTGTAAGTAAATAATTTGATTTTGTTATTTAAATGCATCAAAAGCACATATATACAATGTAACTAATTTTAGTAAACGTTTTGCTGATTGAAAAATTGTATTGGATCTTCATAAATCATCCAATGTGTTAAAATTTAAAAATAATTAAATATCCTCAGAACAAAAATTTTTCATTTCTAAATCGTCTTTGATCCATCACTCATCCATATCCAACGTTTTACGTTTCCCAATACATAAATAAATAAATTCGACCACAAAACGAAGTCAAACAAATGAGAACATCATCATCACCACCATCACCAACACCATCAACCACATTGATTTAATGAATATAGTTATTTATCACATACGCGCGATGTTTGGCTGTCAAAATTACTTAACACATTCAAAATAATTGCGGCTTGTCAACTTTCGGCACCCTGGACTTTGCTTAAATAGTCGTGGAATACCTCCAAATAAATTTCTAAAAATCTAGAATTCAGTTTTGGATTTTTAGAAATTTATTTGGAGGCATTCCCCGACTATTTGAGTAAAGTCCAGGGTGCCGAAAGTTGGCAAGCCGCAATTAATTTCAATGTGTTAACTAGAAGAATAATTCAAAAATTACACTTCAGTTCTATGTTGTTGTCTCGTTTTCGCTTATGTGATAAAATAGAGTACACACTTGTCACTATCAGTCTCGGCAAGCCTCGACTTCTTCGTGACAAGTATATTATTTACATTGCTCATACACGATTTACTTACTTAATCTTAATAGGTATGTATATGCTTAGCTCATATCTTTGTCTAAATTTGGGTACTTCATTTTCGATGAGATCTTTTCACTAGAATCCTTTTTATAGACCTACGACCAGGATAACTAATGTGCTTTCAATAAAAAATACATTTCGTTTTAGCAGCTATGAGACAACTGAGCAATCCACGCCATTAGTCGTATAAATTTATACGTCAGAGAGAGCTTTTTTCTCCTTTGTTACGATCTGTCAGTTTTTCTATTTTGTGATTTAGTATGGAAATGAAAACTAAAATTGAGATATCTTTGCTGTTTTAAGTGGTTTTTCATATTTTTTTGGGCCGAAATGTTTTAAAATGTGTTTGGAATAGATTGGCATTAACAGATTGTGTGAAAATATTTTTTTCTATTTTATTATTTTGTTAATGTCAATCGATTCCAAACACACTTTAAAACATTTTGGTCCAAAAAAATATGAAAAACCACTTAAAACAGCAAAGAATAAATTTATACGACTAATGGCCCCTTTTTCAGGAAAGCATCCAGGATCTAAACCTCATAAGTGTAGTTTCTGAATTTCTAAAATTTTCCTTTCAAAAACTCATTCCTGGAATTCATTTATTCTCAATTGTCACTAACTTGTATTGTTAACGTTAATTTCCAAAGAAAAAAAAAATTAAAATGTTGCGTAATCATGTAACTAGGGAATAAACAATGAAAAGTCAAGTGTGAATTTCGAAGTGAAGTTAAAGAAACAACCCCTCGAAAAAGAGACTTTCCGTTTCTCCCTCGTATACTCTACATGCTAAGTCAACGAAATTAATGTAATGAACGGTTTCCGACCCGTACGTAAAAATTTTATGGATTTTTTCGACTTATGTTGACTATGTTAACTTGTCATAGCAGAAGTGACGATTTTTCAACAAGCTTTCAAGATTCGTTAATATTTGATTTCCGTTATTGGTTATTTCGAATTTGTCTTTGACTCTTTCGCTGAAACTAAACATGATTTCATTCGAATTCTCTTTGATACTTTATGTGGATGTGAGTGTGCCGCAACTGCATTAATGCATTTCGTTTCATCCATAGATTTATAGCAATCAGAAGACAAGCGACACAAAATTGGCTACATTTTCAATTTTAAATTCAATCACATATATTTCACATTATTTTTACCTTTTTTTCTCCGCACTTAAAGCGGAACATTGTGCAACGATAAGCTACATTAAATTCGGAAATATTTGATATTTGAAATATCGAGCTCCAATGTAACGTAAAAAAATATTATTTTCTAAATTTTTTTGAATAAATTTTAAATCATTTTTCTATTACGAAAGCAGAAATGAAAAATGCAGAAATCAGACGAAAAATGTATAGGAGAAATCCTTATGTGAAGAATAGCGTACGATTATTATGTCATGTTATCTGGGAAACTGTGTTATATGTAAAATTATAACTTTTCTTTTCCGAATGTAATAATATTTTCTTTTTTAGCGGGGAAAAAATGCATAAATTTTTATATATTCAGATAGCTCATTTCTGGTAATGGAATCATGTATATCTTGTAATGCAAGAGTCTTATATTCCATTTAAATATTTGAAAGACCAAGAAGAGCATAAAAACAGTTTGGATGAGCAAATATCGTAATAAATGTTAAAGTTTAAATGTCGTTATTATTAGCATCAGGCAAAGCTTTGAATCAGAAGTGATAGAATGTGAATATAGTTTACATTAAGTTTATATGTTTTGATAAAAAGCTGTTTCGAAAATATAGAGTGACTATTTTCGGGAAAACATAATTTCCCGAATTTCCCTACATTTTTATCAATTTTCTTGAATTTTTGCAAATTTTCCTAAATTTGTCCAAATTTTCCCAAAAATAATTTTTTATGGGAAAATATGGTGAAATGTTTTCTCAAAAATTATCACTGAAAGTATATGATTGTCAGTATAATGATCTAATCTTCTACTTCTTTTAATCAATCAATTTCCAACGAATTCCTTTGTTTAACATAAGTCGTGTTATATAACAAACCAGCGACAAATTAGCGACAGATGAAATAGACTATCAGTTTCGTAATTTATATTCGCATAAAGAAAAGATTTTAAGCAAAGCGAAAAAAATGGAAATTCCACGTCGAGGGCCAGAGCGTAGGGAGAAAATGAAATTTGCAAGTTTTTCTCGAGCTTAAGACAAGGTTTTTCACAACTGACTCCCGAAGTTTCAGCTGAGATGATAGAATGACTATTTCCTCGCCTCTGCGTTGTGAAAAATTATTTTCATTAAATTTATATTTCCGAGAATTTTTTAATTAATTCAAAAATCATATTTTGCACACATAAGTTTTCATTTTTCTACAACATTTTAAACATATATAACGTTTATCACATGGATATATTAAAAAAAAAAATTGAAGTTTCCAATTAACCTTTTTGTTAAATAAAACATATTGCAAAAAGGGTAATCAGCGCATTCCAATCAAAAACTGATTGGCATATTTTACTGGATGTGTACTTCGAATTGGACTTATCAAACGGTTTCAGCTAGTTAGTAAGTCTACGAAACTTGCCTTTCATTCAAAAAATGATTTCGGATTTTAACCGACGCATATTTACAGTTTTACTATATGATCTATTACTTCATTTGATCAAAGATTTTCAGAGATTAATTTCAGACATCTTTTACTTCATTTGTTTTGAACATGCTTTTTGCTGTATAATACCTCATTAGTCAGAGCTTGTCGTTTATTATTGCTATCGTTGTCGATAACGGTTGGCAGCCATCTGTAACAGGCTAAGGAACTTGAATAACAAAAATTATACAATCTCATATTTCTTCGTTTATCCTCGGTAAGAATTTCTTTACATGTGACTAATGAAAAGTCTTTCTAAGTGAATAATGGAAAAAAATATATTTAAAAAAAATTCACACCGAACACACCTCTGCCTTTGAGATAAAAGTGAATATTAAAACTCAATGACTACATTATGTGTATTAAATGGCACGATTCTTGTGTGTGATGAAAAAGTACGTTGATGTAAACTACATAGGATGTTGCTACAGTTACCAAACCCCTCGTTCATCCCAATAATAAAGTGTGCCGTTCGTGTCGTTTGTTCTATCACGGTCGTTTTGCGTTTCAAAGGGAAAATTGTTATAAGGAAAAGTGTTGTCGCCTGAGATTCAATTAATTAAAAAGTTAATTTCTTATTGTTAAAGTTTTCACAGCGGAACGCAAGTTTTATTATTATTTGGAGGAAAACAACTTTTCCCAGTATCAATTGACACAGCGTATAATTCATGTGGAACAATTAAGTAATAAATTTTGAAAAATGGAAGTTTTTCACTTAATTATTATCATGGCTGTTATATTGGTACAGTGATTGTTCCCTCTAATGAGATATTTTTGTGTTCAATGTGAATAAATGGTATCACCGTCGCTTTGAAAATCAATAAAAAAAACATTTAATTGTATTTTTTTATATCGTTTGTATATTGAAACGTGGAGGAGGACCATGTTGTTTTTCAATTTTTTCTGTAGCTTTTATGTCTCGCGTTGAGTGTTCTGATGTGTTGATAACAATGAAATGATTTTCGTGAAGTATACTTGTTTGCCTAGTGCTATAGCATAAGCAAAAATGACAACAGAACGAGCGAAATACGAACGACTTGCTTTAGCATTGGCTGAGCTTTTATAATTAGTTGAATAAAAACTTAATTTGCTAACGCCAATGCACGATTCACGTATGATTCCACTGACCGAAGTTATTTGAATTCAAACCACTCCACACTATTTACACGCAAAAAAGCTTTAACTCTAAATTAAAGATTTCCAGAGATAAAAGAAGTTTTTTTCTTCATTCATACTTTGTCTACTTGAAATATGAAAGGGAAAAAATACTGAAAAAACCAGATGCTTCCGTTGAATTACTGTTGAAGCTTATGCTGTTTCACTTTTGTACAATAGATAGGTGATGTATAGGCAGACATAACATTCGTTCACGATGAAGAAAGTGTTAAAACAGATGAAGTAAAAGATTTTGTATCAAACACAAGGTAAAACTTTGAACAATAGACGCGAAAGATTTAATCTTTATATCGCAATACGTTTGACGTTTCTAAAAGGTTAATTGTCTTGTATTGCCTTTTTATCTATATTATTTTCAAAATAGTTTCTTTCTTACACGGTAACATTGGTAACAATTGATATATTGGATCATTCCATTATATTGTTTGTGTCGCTAGTGGGTTGAAACTCATCTGAATCAAAAAGTTTTTTTTTTTGTTCTTTTTGTGTTTGCTCGAGTATGAATAGAAATGCCATTGCTACGCAACGCATTCTAGACACATGTATGATATTAACTTACAGTGCTAATGCTTTGTATTCTTATGGAAACATGAAAGGTTATTATTGAAAATATTTTGTGAATATCATATTTATTGTTGTTGGTTTAGGACCACAATTTCTGAGAAAGAAAAAACACACAAAAATAGATTGAATGTCTAAGAAATTGAATTAGGGGATGAATTACCGTTTAACATTTTCAGTTGTGAAAGGACGAAAGCTTTTAATTAAAACAACGGAAAGAACGGAAATGTTATCCAAAACTTGTAACATTTAGTTATTTTGGAATTTATGGAATTTATCAGTTAAAGCCACCATCGAGGACTCCACATAAACTTATTCCGTAATTATAATCAAAAATAAGTAAACGTTATCATGTCTCATGTAATGTGTATTATGTTCATCTTTGCAATAACGAGTACTGCCTCGGAAAAAGCACAAAAATATTATTGATGAATCGAATACCGAATTCCTAAATGAATATTTCACAAATTTGAATAAGAAATGCAGAAAATTTTCTAAGCGATAACAAGTAACTGGTACTGTCTGACATACGACTTCAGTCATTGGAAACGAAAGTTTGAATTTATCTCTTACCTCAACCGAATTTATTTTATACGAAACTACTCGAGTACATCTTTTTTTCCGTAACCATTCATAGCATTGGAAAATTTTTTGAATAAACTTTTCCCGACCTTCTGAACCCTTCTCATAAACTAACAAATAGTTGCAAATTGCAATTGAATTAGTTGGATGGGAAGAGGTTCAACAAAAAAAAAAAGTCGAAAAAAAAAAATAAGAAACGACAAAAGTTAGATCGGAACTTTGAAAAGTTTCTAAATACACATTCGCTAAAGTGTAATAAAAATAAAATACTTCCGCCGTAAATATATTTTACAAAAGTTGCCTATTAGTTTAGTGAAGCAAAAGCTTTTCTCTCCACAGGAATATGTATATAAATGTATGCAGAATGTAGGTGGAATGTGGTGAATAAGGGATTTTTCAACTTTGAATAATTTTGTAATAAAATGTTGCATGTGTGCGGTTTGATTACCGTAAATTTTATTTAAATAGTTTGGTGTTGAAATGCATTTTCCGTGAATTAATTTAATGTAGTGCGATTGTAATTTCTACGTGGCACATTAATCTATGCGTCGAAAATAAATAGAATGACAAAATGATGGGTTGTTTGGAGACATTCTTTAGGATAATTCTATTAAAGTTTTTGGATTTAGTCTGAACAATATGAACTTAAGAACAAATTTCACCCGTTTATTGCAGTTAATCGATATCTTTTGAAACAGCAACAAACAAAAGAGAAGTTCTACGACTTTGTATAAGACTGTCTGTTTCCTGTTTAACAGCGCTTCTGTGATTTTTATTTGAGTGGGAATCAACGATTTGCATTACGAAACTTTAAGGAGAAAACCCCTTCATTTGACTTGACTTTGTTAAAAATCAGAAAATCGATGGTTCTACTCAAATGTAGCTGATTAAAACACATGGAAAAAGTTGCTTTGTCTTTACGTTAAAGTAATAATGAAGTGAACATTGCAATGATTTTAATAAAGTCATTTTCTACGTAAAAGAATCGCAAAGAAACATCTAAATGCTAAGATTTACACATTTCACCTTTTTTAATGTTTGGGAACTGATTAGAAACTTTTACTTAGTTTGTTTAAACATTCTCCTTGCTACATAAGAGTAAAGACATTTGTTAGAGCTCAACACTTATTTTCTCGTTGTTGTCGCCAACAAATGATTAGCCGTTTGTAGAAGATTATTGAAGCAATGTTTGGAATGGGATTGTAATAAAACTTATTCGCAAAGACAAAAACTTGTTGAAATATTTTTTAATTAATTCTTCATGTCTGTGTGTGTTTTGTGCAAGAGGAACTACGCTTAAGGAATATAGGAATATATATATACATTATATATTATACACAACGATATACCTTGGATATTTATTGTTTTGTCTCCAATAAACTTCCCTCTGTCTTTGCTACCGGTTAAACACAGCGAAATTAAAGAGGGGTCGAAATTTTAGTGCAAAACATGAAAAAATTGCTCCCAAATCATTTTTCATTACTTTTATTTAGACGTCTCCCTTTAAAGTTGAAATTCTAGTCCACACCATAATTAAGAAACGCATTTAATATATTTGAGGATTCATCTGGTGTCAAAAACAACTAAATAACGAATGTTTTGTAGCCTTATGTAGCTTTCTCTCATATACATAGCAAAAAAATTGAAAAAATATAAAATTTGATTTTGTTTTTCGCTGCCTAAACCAGAAGAGGTTGTAGATTTGATAATCATATTACACTTGCAGTTTGTGGATGTGCACTGATGATGGCTTGATACGCCGAAATCAGCATTGTTTTGTCCTGTTGTTCGTCCACTATGATTGTAAACGGTAAAACGTTTCGTCACGAATCGTAAAAGGTAACACGTTTCGTTCGGCCTGGGTTGAATAAAAGCCAATTTTTTCAACAATTTTGGTCAAGTCAAAGCAATTGCTTACAACGTTTGTCAATATCAAAATATGACGAATATATGTTCATGTATAAACGGAGACCACGGCGACAAAACTAAGTTATTCATTCGAAGTTTGAAAGTTGAATCACTAAAGCCCACACTCTGTAGCAAATGTTCAAAGCACCACACTACACTACAAATTAATTCATATTTTTCTTTCATGAAACAAACGCAAAAATCAGAATGCTATGGAATGATAAACAATGGCAGTAATAAACTCCGTATGTGTGATGTGATATGAACTGATATGCGAGAATTAATACAAAATAATAATAAATTGGTCAGGAAATTCTGTACTATGTGCTCGGAATGAAATTTTCTGGCATATAGTTTGAAACAATGTTCTAGCTAATGAGCGCTATCGGATTGTCGGATAAAGAAATAGGTACAGTCAAAGATGTGTATCAAAATGTACGTATTTTGTGTATCTGACCGGAATATTTCAAATTACTGCTAATAATTTGTATGTCCAGTCGCATACGAATGTTGAATGGTGAGACTGGAATGAGCACTAGAACGTGCAATGTGAATGGTATTTCTTTGACAGACTTGTGATAGACATTCAATACTCTCTGGACGATAAAGTAATCAAAATTATGTTAGACTATGAAAAGGTATAATGGGGAATAATAAACGGATAAAAGGGTTGAGACGCAAGTAGTAACTTACTTCTTTTCATTTCGAATAATGTATCGGTAGGTAGTATTGTTTCGGTTTTTCGATTCTTTGTAAATAAACGGAAATGTTGATCGTTCATTTTAAAATAAAAATGTTCTGAAAAATAAGACTCGCGTCTCACTGCCTTTTGTTAACCTACATATTTTTCATTTCTTCACTTTTCTACCGTTCTTTCCCACCATACTTTCTCTATTCTTTTCTTTTTAATTTTTTTCACATAATTTTCTGAACATATTTTCTTAATTTTTTTTTTCAGCATTTTCCTAAAATATCTTCTATTTTCCATCTTTTCTCACTCCAAATTTTCCTTCAGTTACCAACTTTTCACTAACAAAATTCTACATTTCCGCCAATAAAAAAACATTTATTCCAACGAATTTTCCCAACAAAATACATTTTCAATTTTACACAGTTTTCCTACTGTTTTGCCTACAAAAGTCAAAACATTTTGAAAAAAAAATTGACAAAATTTCTTTAAAAAAAACACACAATTTTTGTTCAAAATTTATAGAAAAATTAAAAACTAAAAAAAATCAACCAAAGTTTCACAAAAAAAACAATTCTTTAAGTTTAACGAAAAAAGAACTCAAATCCCGAAAAAAAAACAATACCATTCAATTTCGCACCCCCAAATGATCTTTCACGCTTCTCTTGGATGTGTTATGCTCATAATCCTTTTTCATATTTATGTCGGCCGCTTCTACCAAAGGACAATGAATTTAGCTTCCAATCCGGGATTTTCATTTCATTTTTAGCCTTTCATCGTCGAAAACGTTTATTGAAATCCACGCGCGTCAGTTTCAACATATACTCAACACTTTCACCATAAGGTTGTCTTCGGCACCCCCTGGACTCGCAACTGTTGACTTTCGCGTTTTTCTTCGCGCGGTTTTTCACGTTCCCGATGAATCAATTCTCTCCGTTGCTGATCGCCACTTTCTACCGATTGCCGATAACGTGTTCCTCCATTCAACGAATTTCCTTCCCAACCTGATCATTCTGATGCATGACTCCCAGAACAAGCTTGACGTAAAAATTCGAAATTTTGTATTCTGATTGGTCCATTCACTACATTATAAATCAGTCATTAATCTGTCACATACGGCTATTCATCTGATATTGATAACGACGAGAAAAAACCCATGACAAGTTCTGGGCCCTTTATATGGGTAACTCCAGCTAATTTGAGACTTTTCGAAATATTTTCACCAAATGAAAACCGATTTCAGTAAACTTTTTTTTAGCCCAAGGACACAAATTAACAATTTTTCCAATAACATTCTGTTCGCTGCTCCATTACCATCCAAATGAACCAAAAAATAAGAAAAACGGATGAAACTTCGGGATGGTCTCGCAGATACAGATACGCGGGTGACACACACAAAATTTGACATTTTCATAGTAGGTGAATTCTGTTTTGTGTGTCCCCGCGTATCTAATAAAATGACGGTCTGCGTGACCTCCCCAACAGTCTTGGAGACTTACTCATAAATCAACTTTATCGACAATTTTATGACAACCCTAAATGTATATGTGGTAAAGCAGCCGTATAATGCCTTCTGTATTATATGACGGTCCAAAGCCCGAGAATCGCTGATGGGCCCCAATAGAAAATTAAATTTTATGAACCTATCCACAAAAACACTGTGTTCAGTCAATAAAACTCAAATTAATATGTGAATGAATTTTGCAATGTTCTCAACAAATTCAATTTAGCACAAGCATTGAAAACCTTCACCAATATTCAAAACAAAATTTATTTCAAAATTCTAAAATCTAAATTAATTATCTACCGAGTACACACCCCGCGCATTCATCGGTCGACAAAATCATCTTTGTGAGACTGAATGTCGTTTGGCATTCTAAGTATATATCTGTTCACACTTAGTCGACTATCGATAAACCCGTATGACAGGCTTTGCCGACGTTGTTTCGATATAGGACCCGAAATTTGTATGAACAAACAAGTTAGTTAAATCATAAGTTTTAACGGATTTTCTAATATAACTTGATCTAATAAAACAATTCTGAAGTTTTCAACAACGAAAATTTATCCAAAATGCATCTGGAATAATTTTATATAATATTAATTTCACTGGCGCGCCATGGCACAACATCTTATATGTGAGCATTAACGACACATAAATCTCTTAACCGACTGTTAAACAAGTATAAAATCTAGACTGGTGTACCATTTCAACCGAAAATGGTGCGGGTACAAAAATCTGTACTTAATCAAAATGCTGCTATATTCAAAGAAAACGCATAATTTCGTTAAAAATTAACATAAATATAATGAAAATCTCAATTTGAACAGGAAAACAATAATTTTTTGGGACATTTCTCATCTATATATTATATCCGTACGACCAACGTTACCTACATCTTCTTATTCATATTTTGTATAATGGCACTTTGCACTTGGAAAAAGTCACCCTCTCTTTAGAACAGATAAAAGAAGGTAAGGGAATAAAAAAGAATAATTTTGTTAATTAAGTGGAAATGTCAGCTTCTGAATATCAAATTTTTCATTGCTCTCCTTCATTTATTGTGTGTTGGGATTTTGTGAAAGGAACTTTTAGATAAAAGGATGGTTAAATTTAATCATTTTGCAAATTCATTTATTATAAAAGCCCAGGTATATAAATTTACTGTACATCCGAATACATATTGTGCGATTAGCATGGCTAATATTTTTTTTAATACTTATTTTGTTCGGATCGATGTTGAAATGGTTCTGTTATTTAAGAATCGGAAATAAGTCGTAAATTACTTTTCGTGTAAGAAGACTTTTTTTATTCTGGTCATAATATACTGCAGTGCTCGGAAAAAGTAACTCAAACAGCACAATTAAAAAAAGGCCTTTCGTCATTGGGAAATGACAGGACATTTTCCCGAAAATGTATGCAAAAATTTATCACAAAAATTCACCGAAAAAATTCAAAGAAGCTCACCTCTGATACTTTCCATTGTATTCGGGCATAGTCTCTTTAGGTCGCCAAGGCATATTTGAACACTAAACACTTTTTACTCGATGCAAAAACAAAAAGTTTTTTTTTGTTTTGTCGCAACAAAAACACAGAAAATATTTCGACACAACTGTGACACTCCGCTACTATAAGTACTGGAATGAATGTTTGCTGTGTTCACTTCGGCGGTAAAATATTTTCATTCAAAAAAGTGTCGGACATTTAAAAACAATCATCAAACGGTTGACAAAGGGTAGCGTATACGATGGGACAGCATTTACTAAAAATTTAGCCTCTCGTAAGACTGCACTGAGCGTAAATAAATGTTCGTTTCTCTTTAGTAAGCTAAGAAGACTTCGCGAAGTCTAATTATGCCACCTCTTTGAATAAAAATATCGGCTGAGGTCGAATAATTCTCCGCTGAGCTCTAATAATTCTTCGCTGAGCTTTAACAAACCTCCGCTGAGCTCTAATAATTCTCCGCTAGGCTTCAGAAAGTGTCCGTTAGGCCTAAGGAAGATCTGCCAAAGCTAAGTGGAGTCTTATTAAATCATAGCAACAATTATTAGGTATCCGCTGATGCTTATTGAGTGTTCGCTTAGCTTCATTGCCTTACTACTACGTGCTAAGGTCTGACAGACTCTTACTGAAGCCTAGCGGAGAATTATTAGAGCTCATTAGAGGTTTGTCAAAGCTCAGCGGAGAATTATTAGAGCTCAGCGGAGGTTTGTTAAAGCTCAGCGGACAATTATTCGACCTCAGCCGATATTTTTATTCAAAGAGTTGGCATAATTAAACTCAGCGAAGTCTTGTTAGCATACTAAAGAAGTGG
The DNA here is from genome assembly GCF_014529535.1 of Bradysia coprophila. Taxonomy (NCBI): domain Eukaryota; kingdom Metazoa; phylum Arthropoda; class Insecta; order Diptera; family Sciaridae; genus Bradysia; species Bradysia coprophila. Next base: position 6,795,256 of record NW_023503616.1, read on the forward strand.
GAGAGGTTACAATTTTAATAAATGTCTACCATCGTTAAAGGGTCGGACACTTTTTTGAATGAAAATATTTTACCGCCGAAGTGAACACAGCAAACATTCATTCTAGTACTTATAATAGCGGAGTGTCACAATTGTGTCTAAATATTTTCTGTGTCTTTGTCGCGACAAAACAAAAAAGAACTTTTTGTTTTTTCATCGAGTAAAAAGTGTTTAGTGTTCAAATATGCCTTGGCGACCTAAAGAGACCATGACCGAATACAATGGAAAGCATAAGAGGTGTGTTTCTTTGAATTTTTTCGGTGAATTTTTGTGATAAAATTTTCCATACATTTTCGGGAAACTGTCCTGTCATTTCCCAATGACGGGCCTTAAGCCGGATGACTGTGAATATTTTCGTAGATATTTCCAGAAAATCCACTCACTCCACCACATTATCCCAATTTAATTATAGAGAACACAAATCCCCACCGCAACTATACGTCCGGAATTGTGTTGAATATTAAAATGAAAATTTTCTGAATATAACAACAAATAATTAACTGTTTCTAAGTAGGAAAAAAACTCCAAAAACATTACTTAGCTCATCTTACGTACACTCAATCTCATCTCCATTCATTTTCATTCGCATAACATTTTGTTTGGTTCTATCGTTCGCTTCGTTCGAACAAAAAATGGCAGTTTAACATGAATGGAAATGGAATAATCTCGTGGCTTTCCGTTTTCACATGACACACACACACACACACATACAACGTATTATCCCATTTATACCGCCACACAAAACAAACCCTAGTACAAGTACATTGTGAAGATCTTTTGCAGTTCCTTCACCATTTTTATATTATCAGCAAGAATCATCGTTACAATAGTCGTTAAAGGAACAAAAAAAAGCATAAAAAATTTCCCTGGGTGGAAACTGTTTAGCATAAAACATTAATTTTTTCACAGTTTGTTAGAAAAAAATCTGCAGAAAAAAACTGGTTTGAAGCAAATGGTTTTGAGTTTTGATATATCAAATATGCATAATGATAGGGTCTGATGTGGATGTCTGAGCTTTACAAACATTGTAAGTTTAATGTAAAATGTTTATTAAATTATGTGTGGCTGATGAGATACATTTTTTTTCGCCTTCACACAATAAATTAATCTTTTTTTTAAATGTTTTCAATGCTCTCCCTTTCGGAAGAAGAATAGTATGGATTGTGTTTGCATATTTTATATGATTATAAAATTTAACGGTAGCATTTAATTTCACTTAATAGCAATTTAATGAAACTGTTTTAGAACCATATGAATCATATCGAAGCGATTAATCAATTCTGATGTTTACCTTTATCTTTATGCTTTCAAGTTAGTCTAGACGGTGTTGATTTTAATAATTAATTATATTTGTGTAATGTATCGTGGACGTGAACAAGGACATTGAGTGAGTATACGATGCTTACAGACAGCTGTATGTTTGATGGTACCGTACATTTACTACACAGTACATTATTATTCAGTATTTTACAATACAATTGCTCAGATAGACAGAAAATAGTCGGGCTGAGTCTCTCAGACAATCAACGTACCTCTTTTGATATCTGTAGATATTTGTTTAATTCGAAAACCATTCATTAAAACTGTCCGTCTCCAACTGACTGACTGTGAAATTAGAATAGACGCTCTCTTTTTGTGCCCGAAATCAAATAACGGCTAAAACATTCTTGACCTATCGTACCAATTCATAACACAGTATCAACGAATTCTATTTATAAAGGACGTTTTGTATCTCCACAAAAGTCATCCAAATCCATCTATTCATAGATTTAAAGAAAAGCGATTTCAATTGACCGAATGAATCATGTATCGAGTCGGCTAATATTGAAAAATATTCTTCAAACTCTGTCTAAACTAGAACAACATCACGTATTGAGTAAAAGTTACAATAACTTGTGACAAAAATAAATCCATTCATGGTCTATCTTAAGCAAACATCAACTTAATTTCGTTTTTCTATTTATGAGAATATTGAAATTGAAAATGTGCCAATAAAAGTGTCAGCTTACGTCCAATAAAATAGTTCCAATATGCAATAAATTGTTTCACTTGTGAAGTTTCAGTAATATATCTATCAAGCCAGAAAAACGTAGACAAAATGAAGGAATGAATATAGCACGCTCTCTACTCATATACTATACATAATATATCTGGCAGAGACGAGCGACAACGACCGAGTCATGTGTTATAATTTGATGTTTTCAATTTTACGTATATATTTACACTGAAAAAGGACTCTCATGCAATCCACCCAATCCACCCGAAGGAAAACATTTTATGTTTATTTAAATGCTTTCTGAATATGTTGTCGATCAATTATTAAAATATCTTGTTGCTCAAACGGAATCTCATTTGCATGAAGTGTTTAAGTTTGACTTTTATCGAACTACTATTGTTTCATTGTAGGTATTTTAACTACTTGTTGTTAATTAGGTGTGTAGTTGAGTGACCTTAAAGTATTGGTCAAGCGGTTTACCGTTCGTTTTGACTTCGTTGCAAGGGTTATACAATGTTTTTATTTTTTTATTTTATATTATTCAATTAGGTAATGTAAGCGATGAAGCACAAAATGTAGAAACATTAAATGCCACTTAAAAGATGCCGTTAGGCCACTTAAGGGACATTTGGACTGAACACTGGGTATATTCATTTGCGGTTAATAGAGTACGTTTTTAATTAAAATGTACATTGGTAATGAAACAAGTGTTTTTGTTGATGGGTAACATAGGACACATCGAACAGAATCATCTCGTTGACCTAATTGATGTAATAGGGAGTGAATACTGAGTATGTTACACATTTTCATATATGAAGTAAAATGTCTCGTATCAAACGCAACGTGAGGCCATTACTGCCCTAGGGCAAAGCCTTTACCAACATCGTAAGGTAATATTATATTACTTCCGAGGATCCAAGTTGTGTATTTGATAAGTGGGGCTGTATTCCCCACTTGTCAAATAACAACCTGGAACCTCGTCAGTACAATGCTTAACGTTATTAGGCAATGTAAATGAAACATGCCGTAACACGTAAAATAGCATACTATAAACAAATGAAGTAACAGATTTAATCATTGTATCGTGACACAAATAGGGTTTTTACAAGTTTGAGCGTCCTAATACCAGTGCTGCAACCAGGCTTTAAGTGACGTTATCAAAATTGAACCTTTAATAACTCTAAAAATACGAATTTTGTGACTTTGTTTTAAACTAATTTCCTTTTGACATTTTCGCTTTTAAGTGGAAAACTTCCTTGAAATCGTTGTGCCATAGGATATTGCCCCGAATTTCCATGTGAAGTGGCGGCAGTGTCCAATATATATAAAGAAATTAAAAACGCTTCCCTCTTTTCCTATACGAAAAGTAGTTACTATACTCCATGCATGTAGATTCGATTGGCTGGACATCCTTACATTTTATGGTATTAGTATGCCCTTATAGCTCTATTATACGTAGGTACTTAACCCACAAATATTTTGACATTTTCTCAAAACCGAATAAGATAAAAATTATTATCATGAACATATTATGCCATTAAGTGTGTTGAAGAAAAACTAATGAAAAAAAAAAATATTACAAAAGGGACAGCTCCATAGAACAAAAAAATAAGATTGATTGTCGAATATTATGAAAAAGTGGATGTGATATACTTTATAGACAACACGAGATAGCGTTAAAACCAGCGTACACATACAAGAAAGATTTTCCGACTTGACTGACTGATTTTCTTAAGGATTTTCTGTGTTGTTTTGTTTTCTCTAAAAAAAAGGAGAAAAGATTCCAGAACGTTTTTATAGTTTACTGTTCGTAACGTTTCGAGATAAAAATAATTATTTGCCCTTCGGTTAAGATAAAAAGACGGTATCTGTAGACGATCCAATAATACCTTAAGGTTGTTTCGGCTATTGAGGGCATAAATTGCTTAAAGGAAACGGTATGATAAAATAAGCGAATTTAAAATGGCTTTGCTCGCCATGAGCTTAGAGGTTTGTTGAATGTTGAACTTAGCTCGTTATATATTAGAATTACAACATGTATACGACAAAAAACTCTTTTGAACGAATCACAGTTTTTAGGTACTCTCTTTATCATCTGTCAGCAATGACAAACATATAAGATACACTATCATTATTTTCATATTGAAAAATGAAGTAAAAGATTATGTGTCAAACGCTTCGCTATATAAGTAACACATTATTTAATGATCACAATTCGATATGATTGTCATAAAAGGCTTCTTAAAGTCAATTTTCTACACGAAAATATGTTTTGGCACGATGGTCATAACTATACACACTTAATGACTATTACATCGTCTGCAAGAAAACCAACTTTTAAATTATTTATCAGATTGGCAAGTGTGCTTACTACTCCTATGTCTTTGAAGATACCTACAAAAACGATATGAAAAAGTCATTAGCACACCTTCAATTTTCACTGTGTTCCCCGGTTTTTCCTGTTTTAACAAAAAATTAAAAAAAAGCTACGAAAATTGCTGCATTTTCGTACAATAAATTTTTCTCATGCCATTCTCAAAATGTTTCTCCATTATTTGTTTTTAATCTTTCGACCCCTAAATTTATTTATTACCATTGATATTCGATTTTCAATTTACTGAACTGTCGTCATGTTTTGTCACAAAATAATTGCTTTTTAATTACGCCTCAGCAACGTTGCTCAACAAAATACATATACCCCCAGATAGAACTATATGAGAAAATTGCATTTTGTGGTTTTTGTCGGGTGTGAACATTTTTGATGTATCATGTATTATGAATGAGATTGGGGGGTAGAGATCTGAACGTGTTGTTAGTATACACAACCTGGTGTCGATAACTACAGAATACATAAAACTCGGTTATTTCAAATCAATTCCAAATATATCAAATCCGAAATTTAACACTTTGTATTCGATTCGTGTGAATAGATGATATTATTACAGCGTTTTCCATCTAATTCATCGTCAGGTATGGATAGACTTTATGTGTGAATCTCATATTCTGTGTAATACGTAAATCAAACAGCAAACTACATAAATTACAGACACTATTTTGTTAGACTATGGGCCCGTTGTGACTTTTAATTTTACACGTTGTCGATGGGTTATGGGACATATATTATGTTGGAGTAATTTGTAGCTTTGGTAAGCAGAAAGTCAAAATCTGTCTATAGAAAATCATCTATCAATGACTCCGGTTTAATAATGGATTTGGAATTAAAAATTAGACATTTTTTGTTTCGATTATAAATACTTTTAGTCTGCTCAGAGAATTGGACATACATTTACCACTCCAAAGAATATAAACTTTACTAATCAAAATCTACTCCGTTCGACTTTAATATCCAATAAGCGAAAACCAGAAAAAAAACTTCAAACAGTCAGTATATCAAAATATATTCAAATTCAAACCATATTTTGCTAATCGATTTGAATCCGGTTAAATGAATCGCTGATGCTATCATCTTCACCATCGTATCATTTTGATACTTTATCGCCTCGAAAAAAAAGATGAAAAAAGGAAGAAAATTTATTTTATTGGTTAAACAAAACTCCAAAACACTTGTCGATTAAATCAATTTCAACCCCTTTATTGGTTTAATATTTGTGTTTTTAGGGGAGAGCGAAAAAAAAGGTTATTATTTCGAGCGAAATAGGTCTGCTAAATACCAATTCATATTGAAAAAATATAAAACGAAAAAGGAGCAAACAGATATGCGGCACATGAAACATTTTCTATTTACTTTGAGATGGGATCAACAGACGTAATGGATTTTATAATTTGTTATAAAAAAAAGAAGAAATTTTCTGTTTTTGTTTTTGTTTCTTATTAAGTGGGTTACATGAATCAAATAGATAAGTAGATGATATTAAAGGTGAAGGGTTAAGTCGGGCAGAATATTTTTTGTATGTTATGGGATGCTGAAATAGATAACGAAAAAAATGAAAATCGATGTGACGCTGAAATGTCTCTCTTTTACTAATTTGAAAGGGATGGTCGAAAATTCCATTACATGGATTTCATGACATATAAGAAATGTGTCGTCAAAGAAATGTTTTTCTCGAAAAGTTTCTGTCATATTTTCCCAGTATCCCGTATTAAAGAGAAAAGAAAGCGTGTTTTGATCCTGCACTTATGAGTTTTCGAAATTACTTCTGTCTAGTTAGCTGCGTATACAACACAATACAACAATTCAGATAAGAAATAACTGTTACACTCGTCGTTACAATTCTTGTTAGTTATCCAAACAATTGTAATGATATTTCCCTCAAAAACATTTACAATACAATAATCGTAGAATGCACTACGATACAAAATATTAAAACATTGAACAGCTAAAAATTAAATTGCATGGAATAATCTCATTTTGAAAAGCAGCTTTAAAAGTGAAACTGTCAAAAGCAAAGAGTTTAATGGGCTTTTTTGTTTTGTTCACTTTTCTTTTTGCGTTTTTCCATTTTATATTTTTGTGATTCCATTTTGTGATTACTTTCAGATTTTGTGTTATTATTTTTAATGTAATTTCATTCGTTTTTATTTATGGAAAAAATCGCATTTCATGGATACGTTTTTTAATTGTATATGAAACAGTCGTAAGTACAACCGATTTGATCTATGTTTTCGCTGTTTCAGGATTTGGCCTATTTTAGTAAAAGACTACTCTGCTAGCGACAACAAAGACAGAATAGATGATGAACTTATGGCTAGACGTAACGTTAAACAGATTAAAAGCGTATCAGCAGATTCACTATCGGATCTATTACTTCATTTGATCTAAACAAAAGAAGATATTTATTTCAAATCTTTTACTTCATTTTTTGAACATCATCTAGCATCAGCTCGATGATAGGAGTCTATAACATCACGGCAGATTAAAATACACCAGACAGTAGCGGTTCATTTTCGAAACGTCAAATAAGGGACCTGATACACTGTATGAAAATGAACTTAAATGAACGCTGACATAAATTGAAAAATTTTATTCGCAAAAAATATAGGGCTACTAAATAATTCAACTCCCTCGTCAAATCAACGCTCCTGCCTGGTTGACTTTACTCTGTCGTGATATCGTGGTCATCGTCTGATTCAGATGTCACTATTTTCGGGTATAGTATATTTCGTAGCTAGTAGTCTTTTTTAAGCGAGTGATAGGTTTCCAGACAGAGCCGAAGGCGAGGTCCGGAATCTAATACGTTAAAAAAGACTGTTTGTCCGTGGTACTAATAATGGATGGAAAATAGTGCGACGAAGTTACAGACCTGTTGCCTGTTACAGACGAAAGGCATATGATCACGGTAATTATCGGGTCTATTACTTCCATCGATCAAAGTATTCTGTGGATTCCGAAACTTGTACTTCAATTTTTTTTTAACGTGCAAGGACCATATTAGTCAGAGCTTGTCATTATTTGTGTCGTCGTTTTCGATAACAGGCCCAAATGGGGCCTCGTCGACAATCTAGGATGTGACTGGATGCGAACCGAACCAGACTATGAGGCACATCGCAACTGAATTCCCGACGAGGGCCTACTCAACTAACCTTGGAGAGAGGAACCAATAAGAGGTGATACATTTTTCTGACAAATGTAATTCAACTCTGATATTTGTGTAGTACTTTGTAATAAGTAATAACGCATACGCTAAATAAATAAATAAATTCACACACATTGTCTATTCGTCCGCGCATGTAAAGACTTTGTAACTGATGAATTAAGTGTACCAAGACAAAAAAAAGTTCATTTCGAACAATAGTAGACACCTAATATAGAGTGTGATTAAAATCCTTAGACTTTTATATGACAACGATATTCCTCAAATATCAATCATATTCCAGTTCATTCATCTTATTATATGTACAATTGTGCTTTAATTTTGACGACATATCTTTGTGAGACTACAGCTATGATTTTGATACAAGTATAGCTATGAATGTCTTTTGTTTCATTTTCACTCACTGCAGATATTATTTTCTAATCGGATGGGAATAAATGTGTTTAATACACTCAAGATATGAATCCATTTTAAGAATAGAGTAAAAGCATCTCAAATTTCTATTTACATTAGTGTTGCTATGCGGTCGTAACATCCGAAGAAAAATCATAAAGATTCACTCATACCCAAACAAGAAACATAAGATATCGTTTATATCAGCTTAGCTCTTGCGCATTTCTTCTCGATAAATCAATACTTTCGCAGGTTTGAAACTGGAAAATATGATTTAACCCGACGGATCTGCTAGAAGTTAGGTCATTATGTCCTTAACAGAACTGAATACCTATTGTTTACACGTTTAGAAATTGTAACCCATCTCTTATCGACAAAGCAAACCAAAATAAGTTATGAAGAAGGTTGTGTCTCATATATGGAAAACTATATGAACAAATGAGGTAAAAGATTTTGTTACAAACAGTAGACGAAACTTTTAGCAAAATAAGTGAAATTTTAAAATGAACGTTTAGGGATTTGCTTGCTGTTTATAAAGGTTACATAGAAAATTGATTTTTCTTCTCACCAAAGTTCATAGCTCACAGCTTAGGTCACTGAAAAGAAACACTATCTTAAGGATTAAACATGTTCTATTTGTTGCTCAAGGCAAATCTGAAAAATTAGGATTAACGCGAAGAATCTGTTAAGTGGATTGTGTATATTTCTGTTTAAAACAAATAATTTCCTTTGTAAAAAAAAGTTTTTTCTTTCATCCCTCCGGCGCTCATATTTATTACATGTTTTTTTTATAATACTTCACAGCGTGTTTCGAAGTAATTTTTTAGACATCTACAATTTCTATATCGATATTGGAAATTAATCTGAGAATGTAAAAGGGATATTATCAGAAAATGTGCAGCCCTTTGTCTACATTGTACAAATGCGATGTTAATTTCTTATTAAATACTAAAATCTATATATATATATACAGGACGTATTACGTTACGTTTTATTTTCTCATTTTTCTTATTATAGAAAACTGTCACAGACATAAAATATACCGAGCAAATTTTTGTTTACTGCGCTATGCTATCCATTTTCGTAATTTGTTTTTCTTTCAGAGACACTTAGAAAAGCATTATAGTTTCACTGCAAAATTTATGTCCATCCATTCTATTAACAAGTGCTGTTAAATGCAAACAATTTAAGTTTTTTGAGGAACATTCTTTTTTTTCTCTGTGAAATTGACATCCTATAAGTAACAAATAATAATAATTTCGAAAAAAAAAATACAACAACAAATGGTTAAAACCACATTTCACAAAATAAACTAATATCAAATTTAAAAATGTAAATCGTTTGCAATACATCAGTCCCATATCTCCAGTTATTAAAACAAATGACAAACAAATGATGGATACGTTTTTACAGTGATAAACATGCTCCCTATATATTCAGTGTAGCAACATATCAAATGAAATGATTCGCTCAAACTTTTGGGAAAAAAAATATAAAAAAATGAAACAAATTTCACTAACATTACAGTCAAAAATCGCATATGGGCGTTATTACGTATCAGGATGCTGAATAAAATAATTTCAGGTGGCAGATAATATTGTCAATATTGTAGATATTAATAATATAATATGAAAATAAAAAAAAAAATAAAAATTAAATTGTAAATTAGCCAAGCACGAAATTATTTTCATGTCACATTGAATTAAGCGAACGTAATTATACAAGTTTTCACTGGAAAAAATCCAACAACTTTATTTCCCAATGGGTCGTGGCCACTGGCTATTTTTTAAGATGTGCAGATTAATATTTGAAGCGAATATTTGTGTCATATACGATATCACGTAAACGTACTTGTATCAACTTGACCTAACCTCCAGGAATCAAATTAGTGCCTGCTGATATAAACACTTCCAAGATGGAATGCATGAACTTTTGTGCAGTGTTGCACCGCGTGACATTGGCTATATCTTTGCGCTATACCATGTTCGTATTTCGATTTGTTCTAGCAAATATTCTATTCGGGCTATTTTTTATCAGCCCGATTCAAAACAGTTCTATCAATCGTTGTGACATTCTTTCTTTTGCATCCAACATTAACTTCATTCATTTCAATATGAAGGAAAGGTTGACCGAGGGCCAAATATTCATTGAAAAACCGTTGACAGTCAAAAGAAAAAACTTGGAACATCCTTCAAAATTTTAGGAAAGAAAATCCTCAAATTCATAGAAAAGCCTGAATAAAATCCGCCAAATCATAGAAAATCTTTTAAAAGGCTCAAGCTCAAGAAAATGAAATGATAAAAAGAAGAAAATCCTTAAAAATTGAAAAAAAAACCTTTGAAAATCCACCCAAAATCAGTAAAAAACCATCTCAAAATTCTTGAAAATCCTCAGAGGATTGCGCTTCTCAAAATCCTTTGTCCAAGAAATTTACAAATATTTACCTCGCTTAGAGAAAGAATTAAAAAACGCTTCTTTAGCTTGCATTCGAATTATCGATGAATACAAATTTTCCCATCAACTTGTACTTCGAAACGCTTTTTCCAGTCGTTGTTTTTTTTTGTCAGTGATCGATTTTTGTACAGAGAATTCAATCCAATGTCGAATGGTCAAATTACTAAAAAAAAAATGTTCTAACTAAATTACAAAAATATTGTTGATTTCATCGAATTTTAATCTCAATTTCAACTCCAGACTGGATCATTTCATTGTTCAAGTTTATTATATTCCGCATTCGATATAGAATATTTTACATCGAGCCATATAAATGAGTCCAAATATATTAATAAACATGGAGACAATGGTGAACCCTAAAAGCCCATTATTTAATGACTCTTGTTGTCGATGCATATGTAAATGCAGCGAAAGGACATTTCAAATTACATTAGCTGCAAATGGTCCACTGAATTATGTGCCATAAATATATTGAAATTGGTCAATGATATGCAACGTGAAACATATCCCCTTTTGTATTCTGGAAAAAGTAGTATATGAAAGTCAGCATAGAGGTACATCGTCATAAACATACATACATGTATGATATGATATACGTTTACAACGATCAGCTCATATAGAGGTGGGTATATTGTACATGTACACTAACCTAAAGGTACACAAACATCCCTGTAGAGTCTGTTCACCTCATCCTGACAGGTTCTATATTTATATATTTGCATGCATACAACAAAATAAATACATTGTTTGTGAGAGTAATAAATTGTAATTGCATCCAATTACATACTCCAAATAGGCGATTTCATCTGTGCAATGAGTAGAGGTTGTTTAGGAAGAGGAATTGAAAATAAACATAACACACAACTTGTAAAATTGGAATGTTTGATTATTTAATGCTAACAGAAAACAGTTGGATATCATTTCGTTAAGAACTGCTGATTGGATATCCAATGAAGAGTGGTATTATTATGTACATTCCAGTTAACGAAGCAAATTGTTTCTTTTTATATTATAACTAGAACTTTCCAATGCTATGCGAAATTATAACAGATTTTGGAACGCATCGGACAAATGTATCTAACATTCTTGAAAAAAAAAAAACAAAATATGTTTCGTATCAAAGAGATGTCTTACCGCATTTTGTTGCTTTCTGTCCGTCCATCCATCCGTTAGTTTATATGGGCTGATAAATATGCAACCTGAAAAGAGAATTAATACTAACTAGAACTTTTTCAACTATTTTAGAGGTAAATTACGTCTAAATTAAGTAAAAAAACACTTTAAGTTTAGTATAGTAAATGTGAAATCGAATCGTAACAAAATCAATGAATCTGTCACTTCATATGTTCAAAGTAATTTCTAGATTTTGTTTCATACAAAATCTATCACTTCAATACATATTTCGCCATGGAAATGAAAGCAGAGATCATAACAGAGAATAGTTTCTATAAGGTTAATTGACAAGTGACCCAACCACACAACACATTTCAAGTTACGGTTTATTGATCACCACAGTAGTTGATAAGTCAATTTACTAATAGAAGTCGAGTTATAATTATCTGATCTGCTATGACGTTCCACTAACGTGTATTTTCATATAACTTACTTACAAAATCTGATATTTTTCTCGTTTTATAATAATTTCATTGAATAGTTTCAAGACGATATTCACTTCGTCACAGATACGAATGCTATCAACATTATATGCATGATGTGATGATGGTACTTCGTATTTTCAGTCATTTTTTCTCTCCCCCAGTATATGGTTGAAGGTTGTTAAGTGCAAACGATGATAGATTGATATTGAAAGCCCTATTTATTATTATCGCGGATATTATATTCGCAGTTCACAAAGATCGTTCACAATAATGGTGACAAAATATGCCATCGGAAACGCATTATAAAAAAAATCGTATACAACCCCCCCAGAAATTGCTGAGATTATAATATTTCAAAAACGAAAATAAGAATTTGCTTTAAAAAAAATTAATTCTCGACTTAACTTGGTCGTATAAGAGTGAATTCATTTTTCGTTTCATAATCGCAGACCAGCCTGTTAAACCAAAACCTATTAAAAACGTTTTCGTCTCATTCTAATTTTTATTTCCCGACAAAAAGAAAAGTACCAAACCCTCCTCGCTTAATATTATGACATTACACAAATTGAAATATTATCTTCAATTGAAACTTTAATTTGTTTTTACTGAAAAAAAACTCTTGCATGGAAAATAAAAAAAAACCATCCAACTCGCCCGAATGATTAATGATTTCTTTACTTTTATTCAACGAAGAAAAAAAAACATGAAGAAAATATCGGTAATTTTCTTTTGCTTCACAGAATATATTCAAAAAGATGCTAATGCTTGTGGGTACGAAAATGGAAAACTTTTTTTTTTCTTTTCTTTTTCTCCGCAATAAATTTATCACCTCGGCAATCTTATGTCATAGAAGAGATAATGTATGAATTGTATAAGAATGATATAATTCTCGTTTTGGCATATGGCATTAGAATTGCGGTGGAAAATGTTGTTTGACGTGTTATAAAAGTGTGAAAATTAATGTTTATGTGTAAAGTATGTTCGGTGTATGTCTTGAGAAACTTTTATTTACAGAGTTTTGTTGGGTTCGAATGCAAACTTTTTTATGTGTGCTGTGGTGTTACATTTACAGGAAACAGGGCCTGTTAAAATTCATTCCGGGCATTGTAAGAACTTTCAAGATTTTTCACGAACATTGGTGCATTGCATGTTCAAGAATTTCAATAAGGTAAGCCAAAAACGTTTTTTTTCCTAAATTTTTTTGTAGAAATTGGTTAAAAAATGAAATTAAATTAAAGATATTCGCGTCTCGTCCTTTGATGAAAAACCTTGAAACAGAAAATATTTTACAATTTATAATTTCCACACAAATTCCACATAAGGTATTGCCACTTTGATTTTTTCATCCATTCACCCATAGTTCAATGGATTTTTCCTTTTACTAATGTCAAATTGTAGTTTCTTGATTTTAAACAAATTTGAGTATAGAAAGTTTGTGATATTTCGTTTAATAGGAAGTGATTAAGTTTAATTTTTGAACAGGAAGCAGTTTAATGTGTGCGTTAATTAGAGTCCAAAACAAAAGTTACGAAAATTTTCCGAAATAACTTTCATCTCAAATTAATTTCCTTGAACAGTTTGTGTGATCAGAAAATTTAATTTTTTTTCTGATCAATGTAATGTTTTTTGTGCGGTCCAATGTTAAATTTTCGAAGTTTACATGTTCAGCAGCTTCCTGAAATAAATTTTTTGCAAATTCAGCCTTAGAATTCGGAAGAAATCAAATAAGAAATATGTGACCATTTAGGTAAACAGAAATTGTTGACAAGTCAGCTGTGAAACTAGCCGTAAGTTACACAGTAACTCTCACATTATTTTAGGCGCTAATTTACAAAACGGCGGTTTTGCGGAAATGCTTTTATTTAATTATTCGCACGTTTGCGGTAAAATAAATTAGTGTCGAAGCAATCATTTTTATGGACCTTTAAGATGGCGTAATCAGTTTAAATATATTAGCATACCCTTACCTTATTCTCGAAAATCGGCAGAGAATATTTGACTGCCTTAATTTTAGTTTTTCTTTATAACCAATTTTAACCAGTTTATCCCTGGCTAAATTTCTGATCACATGACCAAGGGAAATTGCTTCGAGTGACAAATAGAGTACAATTTTGTATGAGAAACGTTTCTCATTTTTTTACAGTGCCAACATCTGTTTGACACACTGTCCAGTTTCAGTACTCTATTTAGAGTACCACTCATGCTTGAAGTGCTTTGACATGACTCATAAAACAGGGACTAGTACTAAACATTTTCCAACTTTTTTTTTTAATTTTCTCACGTTTTCCTAGATTTTCTCACATTTTCCTTAATTTTTCCAAACCTGCATAAAAGTTATGAATCTGTGCCATTCTTATTCTACTAATTCAATTTATTCAATAATTTCAAACCTTTGTAACCAAATTCATTTTTTGCGATAAGAATTCTGGACCATCAACAGCTTTGCATGAAAATAAAACACGTCATCAGGATAATGCTGAACACTTTTCCACTGACATTCTCCTATTATGGTCATCAAATTTCGTTTTTCCACACATTAATACACCATAATGAATCCATAGTGTAGCGATATGCTATCCGTTCATCCTAAATACCATCGAACAATATTTAAAGAGAAATGCCCCAAAGCAATAAAACGATAAAGCATAAATCGATTTATTTAAAAAACCATGAAGCCTCTGCACACTCTATTTCCCTTCACTAAAAAGTATTAAAATAAATAAATATTTAAATTGGAGCGAAAAATGTCATTGCCAGATATCCCCTAGATAAAGGAAAAAAAAAGTGCCAACATAAAATGTGTTAGTAAAAACGTGTGCGTGAAAATATATATGGCATTGGAGGCATGAACACCGTTTGTAATCATATACCCCCGTATGAGTATAACAGTTTACGATCTTTCCAAATCCTTCGGAAACACCCTTATTTTATGATTACTGACAAAAAAAAGTGTAATAATGTTATATATGTGCCATGGGTTCGTCGGATGGAGAATATTTATTTGTTCTCTTTAAGGTTAAGACCGAGGCAATCGCCTAATATATAGTAATAGAAGTAATAGAAGTCTTATTTGTCGTTTAAAGGGGGTTGACAGGATAAAATAGTAAATTTTCTCGGAAGCCATTTCACTAATTGATTTAATGCAGAAGAAATTTCAAACTTACATAGTAGGTATGCTATGCCGCGAAAATGCTTTATAACTTAGAATTAGATTATTGTAAATTTACATTGCTATAGCTCCAAACTTTATGTTTATACAACGTTTTCTCAATGAACTGGATTTAATAATTAAGAGCAAGCATTACTTGCATAATACAATAATTGTGTAAATCCCTTATGTGTTACAAGACACGATTCATTACAGAGAACATTAGAATCATAAACTGACAGTGACACAAAACCCTACTTGCTAAAACCATGTAAATATCAAATGTATCAGAGTCAATGTTATCGGATTATGGAGAAGCTCGAGTCTCCTTAATCATACGGTTCTCCTTAAATATTTCTACACCACCACCGGCGAGTGAGCAATATGAACAACAGAATGAAATAGCGAACGCTAAAATTTAGCTTCAGTTAATTAATAACGATCAGTCGACATTTAAGATCAAGAGAACCCACTTATTTATAAATTTATGAAGTGTATCTTAGGTAGCTGATTAAAACTTTCATTTATATCGCAAAGACCGAATGAAAATAGCCAAAATTTTACCTACTTTTTAATATTGAAGAAGATTGGTTGCTAAATTGGATTTCTAGTTTTGGCTCTTTTGTTCGTTAAAAAAGATTGAAATTTTAGGTATTTTACGTACGCTTGACATAAAATAGGAACGAATATGATTAAACTTTTTGTGTACATCAGTTACATAGCGAAAGAATCTCAGTAATCTTCCTGTTTTTAATTGACTCGAAAGCAGCACACTATTATGTTAACGAAAGTATTAGCTGCATAATGAGCCGAAAGAGTGAACGATATATATGGTGAAAAATTTATTTGACCTATTTTCCACAAAATTTCTTCGTTAGATTTAACATTCATTCGCTATTAAAAAATCTTCACATGACGACAAAATCCACCGCTATTAAAAGCTGCTAAAAAAGCTTTACGACGACGGATTATTCTACCAGTGAACGCTTTGAAATAAATTGTTGAAAATGTTAAATAAAACAGTTTCAACCATAAAATTAATCTGAAAACCGTTCCATCAAGTGAATGAGTAAAAGTTTTTTTTCCCCAGGCCGCTTAAAAAATGAAATAAATTTACGTAAACGAACATTTTGTATGTTTTGTTAAAAATAAACTGTATAGACTATAGTATACTTCCCCCATTTTTTGTTGTTGTAATCTTTGAATAAAAACGTGACGAAACTAATGACTCATAACCCACTAACAAGACTATTTCATTTTACTGATGGTAGATATAGGGTTGCCAGCAGGTTTTCCAGTCACATAATGGCGGAAAATCAGTAGACAGAGAATAACAAAGTTTTGAGTTAACATTTCGACCTAAAGAAAGACATAAAAAAAAGTTTTCCATTAAAATAATGAGGTCGTATAAAGTTAAAGGTTCGTGAGTTTCTTGTGGTTCGACTGCTGGCCGCAACAAAATGTGGCTATCTGCTTATTTACTAGAAGAACATGATAAACTTAAATTTGTTAAACGATCGCTAACGTCGATCACTCGGCAATGAATTTGGAATGTCCTGATCCTGATGATTTCGTAAGGGTAAGTCAGTCTGTGGATTTCTTGGATTTTAGAAAGTTCGCAACGATTGGGATAAACAAGTTCTATCATATATGAATGAGAGATATATACGACATATAATCTTTCATATGGTTCTATGAATCAGAAAGCAAACAAAGTAAAAAAAAAACCTCCGAGCCACCATGCCATATAAGTTACTAGTCTATTTGGTTGGTTTGTATAGATGCCCTCTAAAGTAAACTGGAAACTTAGTAAAGTTATTTTAAATTCTAATTATCAAATCCAACTTGTCAGTTGATGAGTGGAAAGGAAAACTGGCTGTTAAATATGGCTGAAACTTTTGTTAACTATAGCAAAACGACGTATAGACACAGAAATTAAGTAAGCAAACAATGGAAATGTAATACCGTTTCAGTTTCTATCATACTCATGTTTGCATAAATGTTAAGTTTGAGTCGATGTTACTGGTTTATCCACTAACGTAATGAATAAATTGTTACGCTTCGTTAAAACACGTAAAGTTGCATAAATACTATTTGATTAGAATATTATTATCTTTTGACTGATGGAAAAACATACCAAATACCGTATTCCGTTCTTCATTCATTCAAATTAAAAATAATATCAAATCACACTATATGCTCAACTAAAAGCCAAAATTATATTGAGACATTCAGTCTAAACTTCTCACAATCCATTAAATCCCATTCCTCATAACCCTACAGCAACGAGATAGTAATAAAGACATAAAGATATAAACAATAAGAACTACGATAATAGTATCAATTTCGAAAGTTCATTAAAAAAAATGCAGAGTTCAGTTAGTGTAGGTACCGCTACAGTTTTCCAAACACATTTTCTCGGAAATAAAAGATTTAATCCACTTAAAAATTTAATCTACTAATGACTTCGTTATTATAACGAGACAAAGAAACTATAACCGCTTTTCTCGATGTTAAATTTAATATAGCTAAAGACACGGGAGCGCAGAAGGTGCATCGTTTTGAATAAAATTAATTTACATTCACGTTAATTCGATTAGTTTTCTCCAATGAAAGATGAGTGCTAGGAGTAGCTATTAGCACATTGTCTTTATTGAATTGGAAATTTTTTCCAACTGAAAAATAATTTTTACTTGCAATGTAAGCTGTAAATTGTTGCAATTTTGCGCTGACTGTAGAAAATTTTAAAGATAATATGCACAATCATCCCATTGAAAAGTTGATGGAACGTGACGTGACGTGGTATATGAAGTGTTATCGTTATGGACAGGCATATGTTTTAGTTATATCATTCTCTATCGGGCAGATTGCTTGATTCGTAGATACAAAAATATGTGATGACCAGCTGAGTAACAGCTGAATCAAAGAGTTTCAAATGCTAGGTGGTAACGATAGGAGGTGTGCGCACTTATATAACAAAATAATAAAGCAAAATATTTTACATCAATCACTAAGCAGAACTCTGATGATAAGCTTGCTTTTCGCAGAATCAAGGAAGGAAACTAAATAATCTGTCCATTCTGCCACGAGTTTCTATGAATTTTCCGTAGAAAATTTACTTCAATCGTTAAATCTTAAATCTTGATCTCAGTGAAGTATCAACCAACGTTAAACCTACCAACTTTTCGAAACCTACCAACTATTCGTCAAATCTACCAATTTTTTGCCCAACCTAACAAGTTTTCAGCCTTGCAAAGTTGGTAGCTTTGGCGAAAAGTAAACCTATCAAATTTTAGTCTCGCTCGATCAGAATCAGAAAATTAGTAGATTTGACAAAAAATTGGTAGGTTTGAACATATCAAAAGAACTTATCAACTTGCTGATCGAGCGCCTACCAAACCTACCAACTTTTTGCCAAAGCTACCAACTTTGCGAGGCTGATAAATTCTGAAGGGACGAACTAATCTCCTTTATGTTACATTTCGTAAACGGATGAATTCCCTAGGAACGGACTAAACGCCTTTACGGCGAGAAGAATTACACAGACTAATTATTAGATGTTGCAAAAAAAAAAATTAACTACTAAGTTGCCGCTTCGCTACGGGGCAATGAGCCGGATCACTCGGCATGGCTAAACGCTTTTTATGTACCTACTAACTTTTTGTCAAAATTGTCGTCACAACGACCGGACTACAATCAGAAGTTGGTAAGTTTAAGTTGGTCGATACTTCAAAGAGATCAAATCTTGAACGATAAAATCATTCTCCCTTTGAATACAAGTGTTACCCCTGAGTGTTTCCACTCTATACCAATAATTGTTGAAGTGTACATAGTTTCGATGCAATAATTAGTTTACATATTAGTGTAACTCTTGTCATTCGTGTTAATTAACATAATGGTGTCATTGCTCATCGGACACTATTTTTTATATAATCTGGATTCAGCACCGGTGGCAATTAGTTCATGTCAAGTAAACTGTTGAAATATTGCAATATTTCATGTAAGTTTTTAAAAGAACCGTGTAAAGAACATTCCATTTATTCAACTTTTATTGATTTAATGTTGAAAGACACTTTTTCCACATGAAAACACACCTACCGCTACATTTATTTGCACACTTGTGACATGTTTACTTAGCAATAAATGAAAAGCTTAGTCAATATAACTGCGGTTTTATAGTTTATTCAACGGATGAAGCAATTCACTGCCTCTAGTATGTACTCATATAGAGCATGGTTTTCTTTATCGTTTTGTATGATGGAACGCCGGTTCAAAAAACACTTTATTCGCTCTTTCAGCCATAAACTGTGTATATTTTAGTTACCTTCCATCGTCAAAACGTATTCATAAAACAATATTTTCCTACGTAATGGCTGATTTGAAATACAAAGGAATAATATTGTTTCTAGCTGGGTTAAAACAAAATGTGTTAAAGCTTTCAAATTCTTATGATTGTAAGTTATTTATCAAATAATAATTGCAAGGACGTAAGTAAATATTACACAGACTTTGCGGCGTTCAACCTTTCATGAAGCATCTGAATGTTCCATATACGGAAATACTTCACGTTTGCGTGAAGTTCTTGTTTTCTTCATGGCAAAGCGGAAATGTTATCAACAATGCTGAAAGTTGAAGTGGTGCTCAAACTGCGAGTTTCTTTTCTCTTGCTTAAACTGATCCCTTCAACTAACATGAATTTCGGTATTTGGATGTTGTAGGTTTTAGTAGGGAGTAATACATAGTAACTGGAGCGCGCAAAAACTTCTTTTCATAAACACAAACGCTTTATCAATATGCATTTAATAAATGGGTCATGTTAGCGTTTTATGAGAGTTTCAGCTCAAAGTACGTTTAAAATTTGCTCAAAAGCTTCACTGTTTTATGAAAGAGATTTCCATGGCGACGCACATATGATATAATTAAAACTAATTTCTGGTAGTAGACAAGTTTACATATTTCACAGAATTAATTACTGTTGGAAGCGTATAGCGCTGCTGCATGTTATGAACATCTTTAAATTAAAAATTGTAATTTTTCGCAAAGGTTCGCTTTATCGTTGCGAGACTGCATTGCCGAGTGTATATATGGTTAACATAGAATCATAAAAATAATTTCATATATTCTTTTACGACCTGTTTCTGATTCGTTAACTGAATTTAATCAAGACTTTGATAATAAAAGCTATTCTCATCAAATGTCGTTTTATAGCTGGACAACATGACAAATAAAGCAGCCCCACTGCAGCTCATAATCTGTATTTATATACGCATGTATGCTGCTAACTTTTGATAATAATACTTTCAAAGGAATGTTACAAATTGATTGACGAAATGGGAAACATTCCCCGTACATTATTTTCTATTGTTTATGGATAAATATTTGCTAAGTTATTTGTTTGTTCTTTAACAAAAATATTATTAAATTATGATGTTTCTCATATTACCTAAGGCTTCCGAGTCGACTAGCGCACAGAATCGATACAGTTCTGGCTCTTGTCTAATTTAAAATATTTGTTTTTCTTCGGCACAGAATGTACAAATGTTGTGCTGTATGTTATAGACGAAAACAGGAATAAATATCAAGTTTCGATTTCAGTCAGTACCTCCGTCAACAATAAAAAAGAGACGCAAATCGAAATTGAAAATTGATAAAGAAAAGATGATTTTCAATGGTTGCATTAAAAAGTTTTCAATTTATTTTCTATGCCAGTATCAACAAGACGATTGACGTAAAATTTAAATTTACTTTTATTCAGCAAACGGTTATTTCATTTTTTCCTATTTTCCTATCTTCACGAAATACCGCTGCTGCTTGCTACATTTCTTCAATAAAATTTTATTGCCAAAAGTGAGCTTGTTGTCGAGCATTATGAGTGAGGAGTCAATTTTTGTTTTTGTTTTGGCTAAAATAGAAAATTTTACAGCAAAATGTATATACATGGGAATCTGGTATGACAATGTCCCCCGTGATTCTTTTATATTAAATTTTGGTTGATTGGCACATTGGCAACAACAGCGACTACTGTTAAACGTTTCAACCCACTACAAGAATTATAACAGGCGATTTCAGGACAATTGGGTGATTTCGATTAGCTCGGTTGGGTTTATACAACAAACACGGTGTCCCTCAATCAAAATAATAGTTATTTATACTACAAGAACTGTAAAGGGTGTTTTATGTTCGAGGAATGGACGAAGTCGAGAACCTATTTACCATTTCGAGAACATAAAAAACCTTGTAGTTCTTGTAGCGTAGGCCACAAAGTTATTACGAAAAATGAATAGAGTAACCCTCAAGGAAACTGGCTGCAATTGAATTTGAGCATACATAAATTTCCATCTCACGGTCAAGAATTAAGGTTATTGAAATGGTACCTACAAAACTACTGCAGAAATTAAAAGAGGGATCCACAATGAGTTCAAGGAGGTATCAGTTAGGGCTCAAAAAATCAGATCAATATAAATTATTTTCAGATTGGCCCGAATACATTCAGATCAAATCTGATCTGAATTTTTTTTATCTGTTCTGAATTTAAACTGAAATCTGAAAATTTGATATTATGCAGTGTTAAAAGTGATTAGTTTCAGACAGATTGATGTGAAATCTGAACAAATTTTCATATAAAATATTTAAACTGATCCGATCTGAAAAAAGTGGATCCGATAATATCAAATTCGGATCAGATTCAGTTTAAAGATCAGAACGTTCGTTAAAAGTTTATTTCGATCTGAGGGACGCCGTAAAATCGTAATGCAAAAATGAAACATAAGAATTGTACATTTCCTATACAATTGCAGCATTATCTACAGTCAAATACAGATAACTATGTGTATGCACCAAGCGTATCTACTAAGTTAAATTAAATTAAATGGAATAATTTACAAATCGAAATCCATTCAAAGATTAATAGAAAACTCTTATTGCCTGCGGTCTAGATACATCTATAGACAAAACAGGGAGAGACAGTGAAAAAGAAATAAAAAACTAATTGAAAATCTGCTTCTAAAATCCGTAAATAAATTAACTCCAAGAAACAAAACCACAAAATAAACGAAATGTGAGAAATTGTAAAACTTTGTCTATTTAATTTTGTAAATTGTACGGGCATGACTATTATAAAATAGTAAAGTTTACAGTGTTGTAGTCCCTGCTTTTAGTCGCATATGCGAAAGTCTATAAGACTATGAAATGCATATTATCCCATTGCATTGTGTTATGTCTTCCTAAACATTGTTCGGTGGATATATATATATATATATCGACTCAACTAGTGTATTTGAACATTTATTTTAGACTATTTGTTTGGTAACGATGAGTTCGGTCTTAAGTTGCTGATGTATAGAACGATTATTTCAATAAATCTCTTTTGTGCATAGAAATTCTCCGATGTGTAATGCAGCACTTTAGAGTCGTCTAAACCAAAATTCTCCGTATGAGCCGAGATAATAAATTATTAGAATATTTGTTGCGTTTGTTTTGTTCAACTGTGGAACAATTCATTTTGTTCTCGTGTGACAAATATAGAATTATTGCTGGCTGTTTTAGATTTGTGTTAAGTATGATGAGTTGACCACATTGATTTGTAAAGATCTATTTAGAATAGAAAAAGACCACACCATGGTGATAATAGACAATTAGTTACTTGGACTGATCTACTTTCGGTAGTTTCCGTTTCACGTGTCACAGCTTTCAACAATTTCAACAATTCGTCCTACGAAAATTCGCTCATTAATAATGCGTATATAGTTCGGCACTCCACCATAATATTCCCTAACATTAAATGAAGCATATACATCCAATTCACTATCCACACAGCAGCTAAATAAACAAAAATATCTAATCCAATAAAAACCGCATATTAAAATATCTTTCTAACCCTTTTTGAAATGATTTCCTTTTGATATGCTAAAACGGGCACGTACCATCAGACGCCACAAGAGACGGTATAAGAAAACGAAGTAATTTCATTTAACTTTGGTTCCGAAGAAGTGTTACAATTGAAAAGTTATACGAGCCGTGCAGGAAACCGAATATTCAAATAATATTTCTTAAAAGGATTGGATATATGATTATGGAGAATTTGCCTGGAATATCAGTTGGGTGTAGACGATAAATTATACCAAGGAAATCCATATTTATATAAATATCAATGTTTTGTTTTCAACACTTTCGGTTCGACTGTTAGACACAACTTGGATATTCGGTTTCTACCGGTGGTGGTAGTGACTTGAAAAAGCGTTCGATAAATCAAAACGTTGGTTACCATTAGGTATAGGTGTCATATGAAATGTTTTGTATACACAACTCAATTGCTGAAAATGTTTTACCTACATGACCGCATTGACACGGAAAATGTCGTACTGTTTCATTAACCTTTCACAATCGGCTAGCATGCCAAATCGAATCTTCTAATTTTTTTTATTGAAGTGTTTAAACAGATAATTACCCCATATTACCTGGACCTCACCGCTTGTTTTGGTTGTGGCTGTTTCTAACAGGATATCGGTAAAATCTTCAGAAACATTAAATCACGTGTCATCCACAACAACGAAGAAAATAATCGGTGGCATACGGTTTATGTGGTGTAGTCAAATGAAGGGTTAACCAAATGAAGTGACAGATTTTAAGTAAAACAGTTGACGATGCTTTAAACTAAAGAAGTAACAGATTCAACGATAATATTGCTGACATCCTTACAGTTTCTATAGGGTTAAGTGCTCTTGACCCGTAAAAGGGAAACGTCTGTCAGATAAAACAAAGATAAAATGGATCGTACGAGTCTCGAAACCGAGCTGGTGAACATTCATTTTTCAACCGTAATATTTTAGGTATAAGCTACATACATGTGAATCGGATTTTCTGACACCTTGGGGGGAGAGAGAGAATGAGAATACATTTTTTACAGACTTGAGTCAAGTCATGTATAATCCCACATTCGAAGCCCAACATGATATATCATCTTTGTAATGCATGACACATTTCGAACCAATATATTCATGTTTATATACACAAAGAAAAATCATGTTGATGTTATACATCAATAAATGAAGTAAACATGCCAACATTTTATATTAAAAAGTCTTATCCAATGCCATGTTACACAGCACACACATCCATATCGTATAGGTACATATTTTTCTATTTTCTTTACTTATATGAAAACATATTCCCGATGAAAGCAAGACGAAGAAAAAAATTTAAATTTCCAACTTATTATTCAAATAAATTTTTACGCATTACTGGTCATGTTCATATGTGTTATTATTAGTCGGATGTGTGTTTTTGCGTTCGTTATACGCAATTTTCGTGTACGGCATATGAGGCTACACAACAAAGTACCAACAAGCCTAATATTTTTACATTATCCAAGTTTTAGGCTCCCCTTCCGCATAATTTGCCATATATCAAAAACTCATATTTTACATCCCACGACCCACCATTGAACAAAATGTTGAATTTTTGTCTATAATAAAACGCATCATACCATCACCATCCATCTATTCCGATGTTGAAGAAAGGCAAAAAAGTGGAGAAAAGAAGTAAAAAAAAATGGGAAATGTACATCGATTCACTGGTACTATAACACTGGATGGGTATACATAAAGAGTGTAACATTAAAGTCGAAAGATAGGATATATATTTCTGTAAAAAATGACACTTTTCAAAGGGATTAGTCTTTACGTGAGTACGATGGAAATAACATAGCTTCGCAGAGCATAGCACTAAAATGCTATTCACATAACACAACCGACAAAACGTATATACACTTCTACAAGAAATATCTGTGGTAAAATAGGTAGTGAACAGTAAAAAAAAAACCTTTTTGATTAATTCTATTTGTGGTTCTACCACCTTCCTGTGACATTACATTTAAATTGATTATAATTTTTCAATGTTTCCATTTGTATGTACCAATCTTTTGTTTTACTTTCAAATCAGGGTAAAGAATTTAATGTCATTGTTATCAGTTGAGATTTCTGTTAAACATTTGTCTTCCGAGGAAAATAATTTTGAATGTGGCGGTGAGAGAGTGTCATGTGAAAATTTATTCTCTGCTATATTTCGTTTGTCATTTGCAAACTTTGCCGATTCACACGTTTCCCATGCATTGCAAAACATTAAATGACTGACTTTAATGGCTTCGAATGAAATGGGGGGGGGGGTGGAACAAGGGTTGAAGCGTTGTACACCTAGAAGTTACTGTTGGTTTATCTTAAATTCCGTTAACATTTTATAAACGGCTAGTATCGTTGTAATTAAGATTCAATCTGTTACTTCTTTGTGTTAGCGTCATGATTGATATCAAATCTTGTACTTCATTAGTTTTACAATGTATTTTGCTCCATAAAGAAAACCCTGGCTAGAGACAATAATTAATTTTGCAATAACAAATTGAATTTAGGTAATGAAACTATGTGATAGTAGAGACGATGCGATGTAATTATTCTGATATAATATCTAATGTTCATCGCTATATTCAGTATACCGTGTTTCTTTTCTGTATCGTCGTTAATGTGTTGTTGTCCATATCAAATTTAAACTAATGTTAACCTAATCATCGGGACATTTGTATAATAGGGTTCTCATTGTTGAATTTTGAAATTGTGTCATGAAAAAGGGGACGAAAAGAGGACATCACGAAATAGTAGATTATTCACCTCTGTACACATGTTTATTTAGACACTTGGGGAGTTATTGCATGAGCCGAAGGCGAATGTTATAACACCAAGTGTCTAAATAAACATTTGGACAGAGGTGAATACGCTATTTTATCTACCGACGGCGAAATTATAGCACTTTTTCACTGCTATTATTTCACCTAGGTAGATAATAGTTATTTACGTATCGATTGAGTTTTATATGCTGCCTACTGGGGACGAAAGTTGAAAAATGTAAGCCCAAGGGCCGAAAGTGACAGAAAAATGTAAGCCAAAGGGGCGAAAGCGAAGCTTTTGCCGCGTGGGCTTACATATCTGTCACTTTCGGCCCGTGGGTTTACATTTTTTTCTTTCGTCCCGCAGTAGGAAGCATATAATAGTTATTTGTGTATCTGTTTTGGACGATTGTTTTTAGGCAATTTCGCGAGTTGTGGCCCGAACGAAGTGAGGGCTACATGCGAAAGTGCCTAAAATCAATCGTCCAAAACAGATACTCAAAAAATTTTTCATGTAAGGGGTCGAAAACCCGAGAAAAATCTCGAAACTCCCTCATTTTCGGCCCCGACACATGAAAAGATATTATTTTGTTAGTTATGTCAACCACCGAATATTATGCGAATAAGCACTAATTTCTAGAGTCTACGACTTTGAAGTAAGGGACGTATTTCGTTTGGCTCTAAGAATAATAAAAATTGAATTGAATTGAATAGTCTATTAGACAACTTGTACGGTCTTCTGGAAATATTTTATTATTGTTATTCGGGTTTCGAAACCCTTAAATACACAATCTTACACATCTCTTGAGTGAACTAGCATTTTAAATCAGCAATTTAAATTTTGCTAATTCGTCTACGTCATCATTCTTATTTGCGAGTAGTTGTTTACATTCGAATAAGTATTTGTTAATATTTTCGGTTTTTTATGTTGTTTATGTTTATGTTTATGTTTATGTTGTTAGTGTATTACATATGAACGACCGCACTAGTCTGACGTCATACTTTCCTCTTAAATTAATGCTCTTCATTAATTTAAAAAAAATTTAAAGAATATTTTCATAAGTTGTAGTGGTAAATTATGCTTATTTTAACATCAAATTTTATTTAACAATGGTTCGATGTGATTTCACGATTATGCAACATGTCTATTGAACAACGAACTTTCTGAATTTTCCATATTTTGATTTGATTTTTAGCACATCCAAACTGATTCTATACCAAAATCGAATTGACAGAATTCCGTGAAATATATGTGTATCAAATCCTTACAATGTATTCCCCCTTTCGAAAACAAATTTCCCAGATTAAAATGACGAGAACATTCCACAGAAATCTGTATTGTCAATGTAAGCAAATACCAAGTGTAAAAAACAATCTTTTTTGTCGAACTCCTCTTTATCACCTGAACAATAAAAAAAGTATAAAATGCTGATGCTGAGGCTCCCTTTAAAACATTTTATCAACCCAAAACGTATAAACACAAAATCTATTTGTCAACTATGTTCGTTCAGCCCATGGGGCACATAGTCGTACATACAGTATATAGATACCCAAAATAAACTAGATAAAAAAGCTCCATTTAAATGGAAATCAATTTATCAAGTTTTAACGATATCCGAACATATTTCTTTGTCCCCCTTAAATTGATGAATTTTTCACAATATCACAATATCCACATCCGCAAATTTATTTCGGACATTATTCGTTGGATTGATCCAAACTAATCACATTCCACATTCACCTTTTCTTGTCCTCGTTCGAAATTCCACATAACCGCCATATCGTCTCCCACCAATTCCAATATCATACCCCAATATTGTCATGTTGAACCATTTTATTTTTTTGGTCGTTGTTTTTCAAACGCAATTTTTTTTTGGTGCTATATTCCACGAAGGGGATGGGTGAATATTTAATTTATCTATGTATAGAGAGATGTTGACAATATTCAAGATGAATGAATCAAAAAAGACTTTCCATTCACATTATCATCGACGACACTATGGTTCGAGATGGATAAAGATAGTCGATCATTGGTATCGCACTGCACGTAGCAGTAACATTCATCTCTGTACGGCTAGCGTATCCACACATAGCCGTATAGCCATAGTTAAGTGTTATGTGTTTTTTGTCCCTTGAAATGTCCGCATTTCTCGACAAATCGATTATTATAGCCGATGAAGTGAATTCGGTGTTGAATTCGGTGATGTTGATTTCTGGGTAATGATTTTTTTTTGTACATTTACTGTACAACTGAACCTTTTTTATGTCTTTATGTTCGAGTGGTAATGACATCAAGTAGTAAGAAGATAGATTAGCTGTTGGCATAAAGGGTACTTACAATACAGAAAATGAATTTAACCGAAACAAATTAGATTTATCAAGTAATCCGTTATATAGGATCAGCTATACGGCAGATGTATACTTGACTTGTGTGTGTGTATATATCCATAAAACATGTAATAAAAGATCTGGATACACTACACATATATAATCCCTATCATCTGACGCTGCGATGCTGTTACGTACATTATTTATAGTTTAAATTGATGGCGAAATTTCGAAAAGGTACGCTAGTATTAATATATAATAAATAGATGGTTGCCTACACATGAGCTTTTAACCTTTGAACGATAAAGGCTGCACCATTATTTAGGGGAAAAATTATATTTTCCAATATTAAATACAGTTTGGTCTATCAGTTATAACGAATGTTGTTGATTCTAGATAAAGGAATTTGTGCATGTTGGCAGTTAAAAAAAAAACTGAAAATTGAAACTCCTCTGCAAAAATCATGCAAATATCTATTTAGTTCACGACTTGTGCCCTAAAGAAGTCCTATTCATGAAACTTTTTTAATTTTAAGTTTCATTGGGTGTCCGCCTTCTTACATTTTCATTTGAAAGGATAATGTCCGTGTTCATAATCTGTGCAAAACAATTCTCAAATTAAATTAAATTTTCTTTTACAACATTACCGAAGCAATTCCCACATTTTTGAACATATTACATAAAATCTGCAAAAATTCCAAATATTTTTGCAACCATAGAACGAGTTCAAGTTACAATTTTAATTCGTACCCAGATCTCCAGCATATAAACAGCGAAAATAATAATTTGTTGTTTTCACAAAAAATAATATCGCCCAACTGGTTGACATTAAAGTTCATATTTTACAGCAAAAATGATAACTTTATTCCTTCTTGCGCAATTTTCAACTACAAATAAAAAGTTGAAAATTAGTTTTTCCGGTAGCGAAAAAAAAGGATTTCGCTAAGTTCGCTGTATAGGACAAAATATATTTTCTATAATTTTCCATTTTCAAATTTATTTATGTGCACAGGCTTTTTATATGTATATAAAATAGGTGTTGAGCGTTGATGGTGTTTGTTAATATTGTAGTAAGTTATGTTTTCTATACAATAATATCGTGATGACAAGCGCGATGCAGTTTTATGAAGGTGTACAACACGGTGAGTGAATAATAAATCATTTCGTTCCATTTTGCAGCAATAGCTTACGTAATTATATTAACAATAAATTTTAATTATTTGAATTTAAATTGGAAGTCAAAAGTTTGAAATTGAAAAGTTGATGGATTCTTTTGTAAAATTCGAATTAATTATTACGAACGTAACATTGAAATTTTATTCAAACAATTTCGCTTTTATTTGAGGTAGCATCCGTCTTATATTATATTCAGAGTAATATAAAATTTTGTTGTTTCGAATTGGTGGTGAGTGTTGAGTATAATATACTTTGTGCTTAAATATAGTTTGGTAGGACAAACGAAGACTTTTTTTAGCTCATTTAGTTTACGCTTAAATTCTGCAGTTTTCTTTTAAACTCTGCTCTGCACCATTAGGCTTGATTTTCACTTACCGAAAAAGTACTCAGTGTGAGTCAAAATTGAATTTTTTCAATTTTTTTTTTGTTTACTTGACAGCTTGCTCTCTCACTCTTTCACACGGAGTACCTTTTGTTGAGTGGAAACCATACTTAACAATGATTCAATTAAAAAGTGAAGAGAGAGTAATGGAAAATTCTAAAATGGCCAAAATCTATTACGAAGAAAATCATTGTACCTTATCTTGGAATATATTAGCAGAATTACGCCATGTATACTATAAGGCTTGATTACGTAATCTTCAATTCTTCACATTTACAATACTCATTTATGTTCACCTCAGTTAACATTATATGTTATTTACAAAGTACAACAAATCTCACCTGTTTAAAGTGGCTTCGTTATTAATCCAATCATCTATGTATCTGAAAAACAAAAATGAATATTTAGCATGATTTAACATTATCTGATGTGTTATAGACTTTCTACATAAGTAGTAGCGTAGCGACATGCAAATTTGATAATTACTAGATGTATCTGTAAAGGGGAAAATTCTAAATGAAAACGTATGCGGTGTAAAGTTTCGTAAGCTATCATGTAAATTACGAATATGTATAAACACGGCTGTATATCGTCCCGAAATAGCAAACTAGCATTTTCTTAATTAGAACGAATGTAACTAATGTATATTTCGGAGAAATAGCTTAAGCTCTCAGGCTTTAAGAAGACATTGACATGGAATAGACATTTACAGCTTTTAAATTCACATCCGAATGAGATATCTTTCAGCGCACACACACACATACACTAACTCAAATGCGGTTATAGGAAGTGATACCTAGCTGAATATTTATTTGGTGTTCGAAATTGATAACCATAACAGCCCAAAATAATTATTTCAACGCATTTATTATAAATATGAAACGGAATGGTACAACTTTAAAATGAATGCAGCGTGAGTATAACAAATTATCGAATTTAATTTGAAATTTATGTGAAATGAAATGAGTTGTAGTTAATAATTATATACATACGAGTATGCATGAAATATTATGCTAATTGTACGAAATTAACGAAAATCCATTTTAAAATGGCAAAATAAATTTTGCCATTGCGATGTGAGACTTGTGCCCAGCATACAGACATGGACCATTTTGTAAGCTACGAAAAAAAATCCTTAAAACAAAACCAGACTGAGTAATGCAGAGAAAAAAAAAACTCAATTAACTGATTTGGTATGCAGTTTGAATGCTGAACATTTTTCAACTCAAAAATTAGGAGAAAAAGTTTTTTTTTTGTTATATCAGCTAACTTCTCGTTTTACTGCGGCGGGTGCATATGATTATGCAAAGGACGAAACTAACTATGCGCTTTAGTGTTGTACAGTGTTTGTATAATTTCAGCTTACAGACAATTTTTAATTAAACAAACGCGATGGATATTATCGAATATAGTACAGCATTGCCATAACTAATTTTACTTAAAGAGTTTTTATTTTGTTCTTTTGACATTCTCTTTCGCTTGGCAATGCTAAGATGTTGATGATAATAAATATAGAAATTATCTACTTTTACACAATACAACGAATCGCCTTTGTTTAGTAGCCTTAGTTTGTTACAACTTCCTCCCCCAGCCAGCCATCCGAAAAGTAATTCACAAAACACAATGACCCACCAAATTATCTATAAATTTTGCAATTCTTTGCTGATCAAAAGACTCCATAAAATACAGAAATTTACTCGTTCAAACGAAATTGCTCGGACATTCCAATTCAAACTTAATCAATTTCTATTCTTTATCATGTCAAATATATAAGCAGAATTTTATGACCTGTAGGTAGGATTTTTATGTTGGGACAATTATGCAGGAATATTATTCTTGGAATAATGTACACACGTAGACCTTCGTAACAAATTATTTTTTAAAGTTTGTAGAAATTAGAAATTGTGATTCGAGTTAGCTAATCATTAGTATTTTATGACATTGGACAAGTAAGTTAGTCCCCAGTTGACAACATAAGAACGAACGTAGGCGATAGTGTATGTTCATGTTCAAGTGTTCACAATGAGTCGATTAATTCTCAACCGAGGACATGTAAGGACGCACACATTCACCTTTGGCTTACTTCTTCCACCAACATCATCATCAAATTACTTTCTCCCAATCGACATTGTCCCAAAAATTCAAATAAAACCTTCGTGGAGGGACGTAAGATCGAATTACCTCCTTGCTATCAAGTACAGTAAGTTCAACTTACCGACCTATGTGATAAGATTATTTCCCGGCTTTTCGTTACAATTTTCTATTTGTAACCTTTCTACGACAACGCCCGACACGCCTGTTTTTCAATTTGATTTGTTCTTTTAACAGGAAAAACATAATTTAATTGTAAAAGCGTTCGCAGCATTCAAATCTAAATTTATGTGATCACGTCGGGAAAGAAAGACTAAAAGATGAACGGATTGTAATTTTTACATAATGTAACCATGTAATGGATGTTTTGTAGTATGTTTAATTTTCTCGTCGTTCATCCAAATCTGTTCGTGTATTTTCCGATCTTAAATAAAAAATCATTTTTATTCAATACAACGCGCTGCATCATGCCCATATCATAAAAATCAGCGTACGGCATTATTCGTTTATTTTAAACTCTGTTTTACGTCTGACTCCGAGCCATCTATAATATAAATATTTCAAATTACATATTCAGACAACATAACGTTTGAGTTTTTTTTTTCTCCTTTACTTTTCTTTTCTTCCTCCTGTTATATCAACCAGTTTAGTATTCATAGAAAACATCGTATTTACCTTGTTCGAAACATAATTCCATTTCTTATCCTAATATAGTACATTACATATATTCCTATTCTGCTCCGCATTTTCATATTATAGAAAGCAGGCACTATAGGAAACGTTGTGTTTTTCTTTTATTTTATTTTCAAAACATCAACATTGTTTTCTTTTCGCACTCATCAAAAGGCGTACATTGACACTGGTATGAGGCTAGTACATTGTAGATAGAATATATATATACACAAAAAATATGAGATAAATGAAGGCATTGGGGGGTGTGTAACCGTTAAACCGCATATATTTTCTTTCCTTTCGCTAAATTGTTAAAAAAAGAAAAGAAACGATTTTTCTTGACTGTGTGTCTTCTGTTATTTTCTTTTATACAACAATAGACTACAGTCGACGATAGGTTATACCATTTTAGTGGTTGGAAATTGTAAACTCTGTCTTATTATCCTAAGCCTTCTGTAAAGGAAATTATCCGGAAACTAGCCAATTTTCTTTTATTCGATTGAACATTCTTGCTGTAGAGAAATTGTGAAGATAACGAGTGTTTTCAGTAAGTTGTTTTTGTAAAGTTTTGCACCAACATTTTATGGATGTTATTGCAATTATAAATGGTGGCCATGTGGCTCTGTTTAGTTAATTAATTTCATTGTTTTAATTAATTGTACGTTGGTTGCTCTATGTAAATTTGTCGATACTGCCGTCTGTGCCAGTTGTTTACTAATCGGACAATAGCCGTTGTCTTAAGTCTTCTTTTTGCGAAATTGTTTAGGTTGTTCTTTGATTTTATTTACTACACAAGGAAGTTATGTTTTCGGACCAGTGAATTCAGCTGTGTAATACTACACATCTCAAATATTTTATTACTGTCTGTAGAAAGTTTAACCAAAAATTTCCAAAGGAAGTGTATTTAATGTCAGGCGGTGGAATGATGGATAGTTTAATTAAACGACTATAAAATCGGTATATTTTACCACTTCTAGTGGCTCACAACTATTTTGAAAGTTTTGTATCAAACCTGGTATATACGAAATAATTTCTAAACGTAGTGGTCAGTCTTATGAAGGAAATTTATGAAACCTCAACTGCTACAGGCAATTTTATTTTTATATTTTTAATCGTTTTGAAAACAAATAAAAACGAAGCGATTTACCACATAACAAAATGTGACCATCATTTTTATGTTATCATTGTGAAGTTGTGAAACTGCTTTCCACATGAAAATATTTTCGAATAAAAATGTTAAAAAATAACTTTTTCAGGCAGCTCGTAGAACGAATCATTTAGCGTTTAGGTGGTGGAAACTTACACTGCAAAATATGTTTTTTTTTTGAAAAGTGCAATTGCAACGAAATTGAAAAATCGAATGGAACAGTTGTTGTTAAATCGATTTTTTTGCACTTTTTTTTCTCATTTTTATATAAAGTGTGACCACTTGGACAAATCACAATTTAAAAATGGGTCAAACATTTAATTCTTGCTGATACATAGTGTAGAAGTATTTGGCATCTGAACAGTGTGGGGCCTTATTGAAAAAACTACTGTCATTTATAAAAACCACTTTATAATGATGACAATTCGGTAATGTATATTGTGGCGAATAAAGTATGCGAAAAAGCATTATCTGAAAGATTAAAAATAGCGTTTGTGCCACCGAGAATTGAAATACGACTCTTTTCAGCACTCATTTTAGTGTTGTAAAGTTACTTATTTCAGGACCTGTTTGATGTGATATTACAACACTCAATGCAGTGTTGATATGGAATTTGTATGAGTTGTTACAGCATTTCGTTTGAGAAAATGCAAAGCAATGTGATCGATCAAATTTGAAGAGTGATTGTTTACAATGAAAATTATGATTTTTTGTGCTCTTGTCTATTTCAATTCTCGGTTGGCACAAAGCATGATGTGTTACACGTATTGTAATGAGATTTTTTCAGCACACGACCCAATTTTCCTTGAGTCTAGTGCTGAAAAAATCAACATTACAATACTTGTAACACAACATACTATTTCTATCTGCCATCTCGAGCTTAACTTAGCCCATCACATCCATAAAACATCCAAAAGAACGATATTTAATACGCAGTCATTCCCCTAAAAAAATGGCATATTTTCCTTCAAACTTCTGTTAAATTGACAAAGCAAATTTTGTTTCCATATTTGTATTTTATGTACTAAAAAAAAAACTTTTCACTCATTTTTATAGCTTTTATTACTTTATGTAAATTTCAATAAGAAACAGTACAGCAAGAACTCGAATTTTCGCATAAACAAAGGTTTTAACTTTGACTTTTATGATTTTTGTTCCGAAGTCAAGTGGCTTCGTGAATGTTATTGTCAAGAATTTCTTTTACCAGACATTGATACGTATACTCTTTGCAAACCATTTTGCTGTGCATTGCAAAACAAAACTGGAATTTACTGACATTACAAAAAGGTGCGCACGTATATTTATGCTAAATAATGTTACACATTTCGAATGATGGAGATAAATATATTCGTTGTTGAATATGCTCTTTGATGAATTTTTGTACCAAAAAAGAAATTCGGATACAGTACTAAGACCTTGTTTTAATTTGATTATCCGTAACACGAAATCAATATTACAGAAGGGAGAACTGGCTATTCAGCGGGAGGAGTGCAAATGAAAGTACATTACAGTTATGACGTAATTATCGATTCTACGAAAATTGACGAAAGGTAAGGGGTGGGTTTTTGCATGGCATCCTTCACGATATCTTGCAAAAATTCGCTTGGTTCGAAAATCTCAGAGATTGTTGAAAATACAATAGCCTTATCCCTGAATACGAATCCTGTAGACAATGATGTACAATCTTACGGTAAATGTACGATTGTACACCACCTTCTCCAGCATTACAATACGTTTGTGTACTAGCTAATTCTCAAACATAAGGAGCTACTTACTAGATGAATTGCATACTGTAAATACGTAGATTTCGCCGTCGTGTATAAAATATTCAAAATTCTCATTATCCTGGCAGACATCGACTTTCATTAAAAACATTTCGAGTTGGATTGCCGTATGGAACAGTGTAGTGATTCACAGTCGTATAACTTACTGTTTGTTCATACAAACTGAAAGCACAGTGAGAGCAAAGCATATTAACATTTACCTATAATTTCCCAAACATATTACAATTATGCAAATCCATCATATATTGCATAAACTTTCCGTTTTATATGCGCTAGAATAAATAGATTGTCTGCACAACAACAAAATATTTTTGTACAGTTTAACTTGAAACATATGTCAAAGTTCTATATTAATGTGTTAACCTAACATAGTGCATACATGCTCTATCTTATGTCTACCAAACATACACACGAAATAGTATGCAATATTAAACCAAACCAACAATATCAAATTCATACTATTAAACCCCTCAGTACATCCAATATACGTTGATGTTAGTATGTTATATGATATATCAACTATATAGAACAAAGTGGTGGCGGTACATTTATAACAAATAAAAGCATAAAATGTGAAACAAAATTTAAGAACGTTTGCCATACCATATACTACATCGCCCATATTAAACAAAACTCCATATAAAAGCTATTTTTGGTATCATAAAAGTCAGCTATAAAGAAGCTTATCGTGGCATTTTTGTTGCTATGCTTTTGTAACTGGGGTTTGATAACAATTGTTTTGCACTTGTTTTTAATACCACAGGCTATGCCCTTAGCTGTCTGTCTCTATGCACAGCACATAGAGAGAAGGAAAAAAAGAAGAGAAAACGACGAAATAACACATACAGGACATTGTGGGTTATATACAGAAAAAAGGCATTGCAACATTATAAACCGCAAAAATAATTCAATTATTTGGAAAATTTATTTGTGGCACTTTTTTCATCCCGCGATTTTTCTTCTCCCATTTTTTTTTTATATTGCTGTTATTGTTGTTGCTTTGTTATATCCCTTTTTTATTTACGATTTTCATATTTAATGTTTGATATGGTCATTTATTTACGGTGCACAAACCGTTTATTATTCGTTTAATGCCATCAAATTATTCAATTATTCGTCAACGTTTTGTTTTTACTGGTTTTAATTAATTAAAATTAATTTTTCGTTGTCGCATATTTGAATGGGAACCAGTTTATTTTATTAATAATTTGGCTGTTATTATTTGCTTTATAAATAATAATGTTAATTGGGTCAAAAGATATCGCTCATTTGCAGAGTGTTTTCATTTAACCCATTGATTGATTGCAACATAAATATTATTTGAATCAATGAATTTATGAACTGGAAAAAAAGTATTGTGGACTATATATCCGAGGCAATATATTTGATCAATTGGATAAATATTTAACTGTAATAAAAAAAGATGCAAGAGAGAGTATCGTTCGCTCTATGGGTTTTTTTTACCAATAAAATTGTTATTACTAAAATTGGCAAAATTTTGATCTGATATTTTTTTTAGAAACCGAATCTTATCTTGGTGTAATGATAAAATCTTGTACCTCTATTGTTTCAAGTATGCGCTGGTGTTTGGTACAAAATCTTTTACTTCATTACAGTTTGCAAACATTTTGTTCTTCAAAACAAAGATTTTCCGGACAAGTATGTAATCTACAATTACTCGTCCGATTAAGTAAAAAAAATGCCACTCTTTCAGAGTACTGAGGTCATTCAATTGCATTTTAATTGACTAAAATCAGTTGAGTAAAAAATTAATTATTTTTCTGTTGATATTGACACAGAATACAGAAAATTGAACTGGTGCCGTAATCCCTCTCCAGCTGTTTAAAGTTATGCTCCAAACACCAGAGCATAGCTTACAAAATCTTTTACTTCATTAATTCATTAATTCTTGCTTACTTGTTACTATTTTATTGTTCCTACGTTATATCTACCTATGATAAATGTGATGTTTGATCTTCATTTTATGTATTTTTTATACCGTCGACTGCACTAGTCGACGTAAAATAAATGAATTGAATTGAATTACAGTTTAGCAAACATTTTGACATATTATAAGAGAATACAGAAAAGTCAAATGCGCTTCCGATGAACAATCCTTTTTAGTTGAAACATCATAGCAAATATTATCTCTAATAAGGTTAACATTTTTGAATTAAAACCACAAGCAGGAGTAGCAGATTTCACGATAATCGAGAAAAAGGACACTTGAGTCCTGTAAATTGTTGAACGGTTTACAATGCTGAAAATACGCTGAAAATAATCGTATTAATTAGAGAGACTTTTGGAACAACAAAATTAATTTATTTTCGAGTAATTGCAATGAAAATGTTAATCATTCGTCGTGTTTTCCCTCTTTGACATTTAAAAATGGAACTGAAGTAGCTTGTAGAACGACGGAAAACATAGTCATTGACCGTACCCTAACAACCCGCAATCAACCGTCAACAAAATGGAAAAAATAAATGAAATTTATTTACACAAAGCTTTTTGCAGCATGAAAAGATCCAAACTGATAAACAGACGAAATGTCCAGTATAACAATGGTAACATGGAACTATGTTCTAGGATGTTATTTTTTATTGCTCTTGCTCCTACCGTACATTCCTTGTATGTACATACATAATGCTGGTTATATTTTATATAAAATAAATGGAATTCAAAGCGAAACAATAAAATCAGAAATCTCTTCCGCGTCAAATAATACAACTCTCGGTGTGACAGTGGTGTTTTGTCTGGACTGTCTGTTTTTCGAAAATCTACCATTCATTCAAAACCGCATTTATACGCTGTAACTATAAGTACAGCTCCACAAAATGGTGCCGTAACAATGACTGGGGAAATCGAGTTTGGATGCGGACGAGTCGATTATAATTTTGTTTGTCTATTATATGTACACTCGCTCGATTATTATGTGACCGAGAGTGTGGACAAAAAAAAACTGTAGATAGATTCTATACTGTTTAACATTATGGCGATGACATGGTTGAAGCAGTCTCTGAAAATCACTTAAGTTTCACATGACGTCCACAGAATATAAATTGAAATTGTGTGAACTGAATCGGATTGAGTTATATCGATGTGTAGTAAGATGAAATAAGTCTCAACCTTAAGCTAAACAAGAACTGACAATGACTCAAATCGCAATTTTATCGTACAAATGCAGAAAAATGCTCGAAAGTTTTCCATTTTGCAAAAAGAAAAAATCGACATTTTAATAAGTGGATTATTTGGGTTACCGGATTTGAATTGAAAATTTGGTGAAAATTTGCGGTAGCCCAGAGGCACGAATTCAACACCAACGAATTATAGCTGCAGATAGGTCAACGTATCATACTGTTGATGAATGTGTGCAGCGTTTGTGATTTATAAATCTTTAGTGTCTGTTTTGTGTTGTAAATTTAGCTAATTTTGTTGCGGACACCTGGGTTGAAAATGTAAGTCATTTGATATTCTAATTGCTTTAATTCAACGGCGAGTTGCCTTAATTCGATGTGGTTTTGTTGAGTATTTATTAACGCTTAAACCGCCGTGCATTGTATTACTGGAGCTTTGACGCCACCACAATTTCAAATTAAAATGGAAATAGTCATTACCACCAGATTGGATTTTTTTTTTTTATTTTACCGATACATTCATTGAAGCTGGAAGGTTCAATGTTTTGATGAATGATTCTAAAAAATCTAATTAAACGCATGTTGGTCGAAGGAAAAGATATTTTATGCCGCCATAAATTTGCTTAAAGCGAAACATTTTTTTTAAAATTCAATTTGATGAACAATTTTCTTCTGCTCTTTCATTTAGTAAATATTATTATTAATAAGAACTAAAATGAAAATCATCTATAGAAATATAAAAAAAAATATTAACGTTATATGACGAAACTGGCATGGAATATACCAGAAAAAAAGGAATGATGGAAGCAACTTTGTTGCATTATTCATGCAGCATTCATAATAAAAACTAAACAGAAAAAGCACAAAACTCTCGTTCAAAATATTTATATTTAACAAACCGTGAATAATATCCACCATCTCATCTAGTTATGGTTCTGGAACTGAGAGCGTACCATATATAAAACGTAAGTTTTATAGAACAACAAAATAATTAATTCACAAGATATTTTCATAAATATTCTGGAAATAAAACTGAAAGGGAAGATATTCCCAGTTTTGTGTGAGTGTGTATACACACAGTGTCTAGCTGAAACCGTTCATATTATGCTTAGCATCAGCACGAGCTCCCATAAATATATGTGTGTGTTCCTATCATATCATAGCAAAGAAATGCAAGATATTCTGAACCGCAGAAGCTATGAATATTAAAATAACAAAAATCAACAAAGTATGGTTGGTGTTGTGTGTTATGCACAAGATGTGTTGTGTTACGTATAAATAAATTTGGATACGTTATAATTCCGCATTTGGAATCCGTATTACGTTTAATTTTGTTAATATTCAAGAACTTCGCATATAAATGCACATTTCAACCAAATATTTATAACACTAGTTTCCTTGTTATGTCGTCTAGCCTAAGTCTAGTGGGGTAGATGTGATACACATTTAATATATACATATAAGAACGACTAGAGTTCTACGTGGTATTGATATATATATAATGAGAGAATGGTATGGAGACGACAAAAATTACATATATACATGTAGCCTATTTATTGTGTTGCGCGGAAAGGCACCCAGGCCGCCGTTCAACATCTGGCATTTCTGTTTTAACGGAAACAACAAAAAAAATGTAGAAGCAATTTACTTTTGCCAATTTCTGTGAATTTTGTTAGTTTATGCGAAATATATACAAATGCTTGCAGTTTTTCAATTTTAAAACTGATCACAATGTTGTGAGGTAAAATGAGTCAACTTAAAATCAATATTGAACGCAAAAACTTTTTTTTTCATTTAAAAAAAGAATTGTCAAACTGAAACTTTTGATGTCTCCAGAGTGATGCAGTTGAAAATCGACTACAAAAAATCGGACCTATTTCTAACCTGAAAAAACCTCTAATTTTTATGCATCCATAACTAGTTCGCAGTCATTGTTTTTTTATCGAAATGCTAATTTCAACTTTTAGCGGTCTGCTACTTGTATATAGATACATAACTCTCACGAACAAAAATGGGTCCGAGTTTTCGATGTACCGCTTAGTGTCAGATATAAGATCTTAAGTTCTATGTAGAGGAACACTAGTCTGAACTCATATTTCATTTTTGTCGATATCGTTTTCTTAAATGTCATTCCGGCCGTGCTTAGCTATACCATCGTAGGTTAAAAGCTCTCAGCTTTCAATTTCAATAGAAAGACATTTGAAACGTCCCATTTTAACTTACGATTTTTTTACTGTTTACTGAAATCATTGAAATTGTTCTTCTATTCTATTTAAAACAAGAATTTTAATTGAAAAAAGAAATTCAAAATTGTGAATGTTCATGTTACTCACACACAAAATTTCACCATTAATTTATCATAAATTCCAAACTACAATTGTCTAGCAGACATAAATATTATTTTCCTCTTAACTGATTTTTCATAGATTTCTTTTTGCTTCGGAAAAATATTGTTTTTCTTTTATTCTTATTTCTTCGTTTTCGAAACCACCATACAATATCGCCATACTGAGTATTATATGCTGAAAAAGAAAGATATTTATGAGAAATCTCACAGCTGTCTAATGTAATATTGTCTGCAATGACGTCACAAATAAAATAAAGCTTGAACCATATCGACATATCTATTGGAATAAAGTATTTGGAAGCATTCGGTTCGATTCAGTATCTATTCAGAGTTATACCATTTTATGCAATATAACTTTGACTATGCATCATATATTTTTATTATGTACACTATACACACAGCCAATGATATATCCAACAGAGCACTGTGGGATAAGATCAACCTAAATTTGGCAGAATTAGTATCTAAAAAAATGTTGAATATAGAAGAAAATTTTGTTCTAGAGAGTTGAAGTATGACTTCCGCCGAGTATTTTGCGCAAACCAAAAATTCAAAATGGCCGCCATTTAAACCGGAAGTAGCTCGTAACTTTTAAACAAAGTGAAAAAATGATAGAGTTTCTTTACTAAAGTAACGACCGATTTTCCTGCTGAATTTTAGACAAACAAAAAATTCAAAATGGCCGCCATT
This sequence comes from Bradysia coprophila, assembly GCF_014529535.1. Classification (NCBI taxonomy): domain Eukaryota; kingdom Metazoa; phylum Arthropoda; class Insecta; order Diptera; family Sciaridae; genus Bradysia; species Bradysia coprophila. The sequence goes on from NW_023503616.1 coordinate 6,836,840, forward strand.
TAAACCGGAAGTAGTTCGTAACTTCTAAATAAAGTGACGAAATGATACAATTTCTTTACTAACGTTACAAGCAATCTTCCTGCTGAATTTTGCGCAAAAAAAAACAAACAAAATGGCCGCCATTTAAACCGGAAGTAGCCCGTAACTTTTAAACGAAGTGACAAAATGATACGGTTTCTTCACAAAGTTTACTACCGATTTTCCAGCTGAATTTTGCGCAAACCAAAAATTCAAAATGACAGGAAATTAAACCGGAAGTAGTTAAACGAAGTGACGAAACGATACAGTTTCTTCACCAAAAGTTGTGACTGACTCTTTAGTTGAATTTTAAGCGAAACAAAAAAATCAAAACATTTAAGCGAAGTGAAGCGACGAAATGATACAGTTTCTTCATTAAAGTTGCGTCTGACTATTAAGACAAAAAAAATCAAAATGGCCGTCAATGAAACCGGAAGTAGTTTGTAATTTTGAACGAAGTGACCTCTCGGCACTTTTGAAACAAAAATTGAAAAATTTAAGTTTCTGAAAATCCAAAGACTGCGAACTAAGAAATACAGAAAATCTTATGTTTCCAAGTTTTAATTTAATCAACCTTTCGATATTTGTGAACAATTTCTGCAAATACACACGTTTGCCCTTTTACTATTCATCTGTTATCAATAACAAACACTAAAAAGCTCTGGGTAATATGGTCCTTTATATGGAAAAATTGACGTTAAAAAAATTGAAGTACAAGATTTGAAATCAACAGTTTGAAAATACTTTGATCTATGGAAGTAATAGAACCGATAATAGTACTGGTCATAATGCTTGCCGTCTGTAACAGGTTACGAGAGCAACACCACGGACGGACGGACATAGGTGTGTGTCTGAACTGAAAGCTCGGAACATCTTAAATTCAACACTCACAATTCGCCGTTTTTTACGTACTTGACACCCTATCTGTCCATACCATAACAAAACTAGCGTAAATGAATTCAAGCTTTCAGTGCGGCATGAGCTGATATGGGACCTTTTGGGCACGGGTCACAGATTTAAATTTTTCGTATAGATGTTCATCAATATGGGCTATTCTTGTTGTTTCATTAACTGTGTATTTTGCAATAGATGTGTTTTTCGTTAGCACTATCATTATAACGAAAATATTTCACATCAAATATTCATTTTCACTTCAAACAAGAAATTCAAATCTTTCGCCTGACCTGTCTCTTTTGCCCTGCCTGTCTGGTGAGACATGGCGAAGCTAGTGCCGCCTTATTGAAGGTGGCCTGAAGAATGCCATGTCATGTTTATATTTACGAAAACAAACGTTAATTTCTTGAAAATTTAATTTTTTAAAATGAGTAACAAAACAAGTGAATTGTGTATTACAAGTCTAAACGAAACAGTGCTGTTACGCATTTTCAAATTGCTGAATTGGATTGATTCGATTAATTTGTCAGCTACGTGTAAACGTATGAAAAATATAAACTTTTGGTTGTCAAAGCAGAACGAAGAGTTCGATTTCAACGGATTTGTGGAAAATGCCACAGTTCCCATCGGAAATATATTGCCCGTAATCGGACCATATATTCGAGTAGCCAAAATTTCCGAACAAGAAATTAGAGAATTGTTCATGGTAAATTGCTGTAACATAAAATCCCTGAAAATCGATGGGTCCATCAGTCGCAGTGCTGCTATTACATTAAACACTTGGTTGAAACAGTTGAAGATTGAGAGCCTATCAATTGGACAAACATTTGAAGACCACGTAGAAGAGCTGTTGAACGGAATCGAAGGGCTGAGGTCATTTGTATTTGATAGTTTTCAAAAACTATTGCCCGAGGACTTTTTTAACCAAAACACTTCGATTCGACATCTTCTCCTCATTCTGGGAGATTCACAGGAGTTGTCTTTGGATTTATCATCCCTTCAAGTGCTGCACAGTCTCCAAAGTCTGTCGATAACTACTGAACGAACGACTGTACTCATCGATGTCCGAAAATATGTGAAAATAGAACAACTGCAGGAATTTTCAATTAATATCCTGGATGATAATTGGGATGCATGTATATGGGACGATTTCGCGACGTATTTAGCAGAAAATTCGAAAGTGGATAAATTGAGAATGAACGGTTGCATAGATATCGACCATAGAACGTGTTCCACCTTAAATTCATTCAACTTAAAATCACTTTGGTTGGATGTTAGTGTTTCTTGGGAGGATTTTACATCGAGTTTTCGTGAAAGTGCAATGCCCCGTCTAAAATATTTAAGATTGGAATGGCCTATCTCATGGTGCAGGACAGAAAAAATTGGGCGTATCCTGGACATATGGCCAACCGTCGAAGCGATTTGTTTGAACGTACAGGAGGGATCTTCTAATCTTATAATGCATTTCAAAGATGAATTCTATGCCGACCTATTGAAACGATATGACAATCGACCAGGATCATCAGAATTAAGAATTCATATCTTCTCTTCTGAGGTAGGTTTTATTGTCAATTAGCAGTTAGCGTTTGATTCTCAATTTTGTATATTTTTTATGAGAGTGTTTTCTCAAGCGACTAACAAATTACAGACTTGCCACTAGAGCTGTGCGGGTCGCCCTTTTCTGCTTGTATTTTTTGTTATAGTACTTGAAAGCTCATGCTTCCCTTAAACGTTTTTATATAATTTTCGCTATCATCGATTCAATTTCAACGTTTTTCCTGGACTAAGGTCTGGCTGGGCCTCAAATTTTTCAGACTGACTTGGATTAGACTTCGAAAATCAGTTTCGATCGTCGGTCCTGTCGGATTTCAAAAAATTGCTTTAATTTCCGAACTTTATTTTCCTACAGTATTTTAATCAAATCATATATAACGGGTTGTAAACTAAACATTATATTCTTTTAGTTGAGAATTGGAAATCAGTAAAAAACTGGAAGTTACTAATAAACAGAAAGTTAAAGATGGGAAATGATTGAGCGATTAATTTAGCATTTTAGAAATGATTGAAAATCGTGAAATTTGAAAGTAGGAAATTCACACGGATAAATTTGAAAACCTACAAATTTTCTGTTTCGAACCAGAAAATGTGTTAGTTTTTAAACTTTCGTGTTGAAATCAAGACGAAATTTGAAAGTTTTAAATTAGATCAGATCAGGAAATTTGCCGAATTCGGCATATGATTGAAGGAAACCCCTTTTCATTAAATGTACGGTCAAGTGACGAATAAAAAAAAATGATCGTTTCCTCCTCATTTTAATTTCTACGTGACTCAAGAAATTTTTCTAATTTTTTCGGATATACTGACTGGTCGAAATGGAGGAGCAAACGTTGTAGTACAATTAATAAATTATTATTTCCTGTGCCCATAGTTTGTCTTTTATTTCAGATATCATTCAACTTTGTTTCGAAGCGGTATAACGTCATTGAGGGCAAAGAATGCTGCTCATGCAAAGAGAGTTTTCAATTGTGGGATGATGACCGTGTTAAATGTAATTTATGAGCACAATTGTTTTAAAATGAAATGAATTTTGTTGCAACTTGATTAAGAAAATCCCGACTTTTGCTATATCAAAAATCACAACGTCCTAGTTAGAAATCGTCAAAAGTAAGTAGCCTGTCTGTCTAATGTATGATGTAACTGAGTAGGCCTAATACACATACAATCCGCATTTTTATACACACTGTTGGTTGGCTGCATTAAAATCAAATTATTTCTCATTAATTGCACATATTGATCAGTCAAAGTTTATCAATCCAAATCCGTTTTTTTCAAAACGACTTTTTTCTGTTCATCAAGTGATTAATTTGGAAATTTTATAAATCGTGATAAAGTAAAAGTAATTTAGTTATTGCGAGTTAGTGTTGTCTTGAATACAGATTTTCCGATTGAACGTTGAAAAACAAATAAAATTATTGCGAAATGGACGCTTTTATGTACGTGAACTTGGTCTCCAAATTTTTTTCTGAAGGAAAGTTGATAACATCCAGAGCTGAGAGAATTAAAAAATGTCGCGAATATGTGATGAACGAAAAATATTATGAGTCACTGAAGTCTCATAATGTGATTACCAAAAAAATCACATCTCTCGAGGTTACTTTCATGAAAAAGTGGCGTGAGTCAAAGTGTCGCGAATTGGACCGTTTCAATGAACATTACGAAGCTTGGACACATTTGCATCTACAGGTTAAAGTCAAATACACTTAATTTAGCTAAAATTACTTTGTTTTTTTTTTCGAAAAGACGTTTTCCATAAATATTTTTTTAACCACAATCATTCATATTCAACATAGCACTGCTTCTAGCACGAAGACTTATTTTTCAAATGACAAAAAGACTACAAATTTTTAAATATGTATGCGTGTACGATTGCATGCGTTGTATGTTTTTATTCAAATCAAAAAGTCATGACTCCTATCTTTACGAGAAAATGCATGTCCTATTTTGATTGCATAAGCCTCCCAATATTTCTTATGTTCATGCTAGAAGCAGAGCTGTGCACTCAATCCTTCATAAATATGTTTTCGATATCAAAAATGTTCAGCAGATTCATAATATCTATCCCTCAGCAGTGAACAAAGGGTGATAGGTATCAAATAAGCTGAAAAGTGACTGAATCAGCAAAAAAAATGTCCGGATGTCTGCCCGCTATATAATTAGAGTAATACTGAATGAACCTCTTTCTGAAAAATAAAGGATACTAATAAACGACCGATAAATTAATTCAAAACTGCCGATAAGAAATAATAAATGACCGATAAACACGGTACCGATAAAAAATAATAAAGTACCGATAGCGAAATTGCCGAGTACCGATAAAAATACTCCAAACTACCGATAAATTTTTACCGATAAAAAGTGCTGAAATACCGATAGATTGTTCATTTTATCGATAATTTTTAATTTTTTATTGGTAATACCGATAAAATATAATAAATTACCGATAAATAGAAATAAACTATCGATAGAAAATAATGAACTACCGATAAATAATAATGAATGATCGATAGAAAATAATAAATTACCGATAAAAAATTAAAAATTATCGTTAAAATGAACAATCTATCGGTATTTCAGCACTTTTTATCGGTAAAAACTTATCGGTAGTTTGGAATATTTTTATCGGTACTCGGGAATTTCGCTATCGGTACGTTATTATTTTTTATCGGTACCGTGTTTATCGGTCATTTATTATTTTTTATCGGTAGTTTTGAATTAACTTATCGGTCGAATATAATATCCCAAAAATAAATCATAAAGAAAGGGCCAGTGAAACTGTTTCGCTAATATCTTCGCTAATTTTGGCTCAAATAAAATCGATTGAAAAAATTGTGAAAGACGGGAGCTATGGTGCATGGAATGACTTGTCGTCCGGCTACTCATGTAAACGGATGAACCGATTCTAAACAGATTGTAGTGCGATCCATGCTTTACAATCAGGTAACAGTGGTCAACTAAGGCTTCCCACCGAAATGGCGGATTGTTCTAAAATCGTTTCAATTTTAGTTAATATTGGAAGATATTGGATACAGAAATCAGAGCTACTGAGAGTTTTTTAAAGATAAAGTTTTGCTAATAGAAATAGTTGATATCCTTAGAGTGCGTCTTTTTATATTCACAAGGAAGTACACTTTCTTGTACTTTTTACAAGTCTATCAATATTTTTGGCAATTTAAAAAAATTTAAAACCGTCCGTCCGTACGTATAATAAAATGAAGAGTTTCCATGATGGGGACATTTATAGAAAACGTCCGGCTTCAGGAGCTTTATAATAGCTGCTATATCTTATTGCAATTCTCTTCTAGCTGCCACCGCCTGAAGGATCAAACAAACGAACTGGTCGCCCAAAAATAAGTGGATTTGACGATTTGTCGGTTAGATCGAAAAATCGCAGAGCTGCCGAGTTGACTGAATGTGAGTTGGGAAAACTTCTACTGGCGTCATCACAATCTGCTAAGAAGGCAGGTGAGCGTGACATTGAATACGTATTAAAACGCCTTTACAAGAATCGTGGAATGGCCAAAAAAATTCGCGAACTGTTGAAAGCAGAAGAGTTATTAGCTAAGAAGCCAAAGCCGAGCAAAATGGAACCCTTACGGGGTCTTACACATCTTTTGGACAATAGATTTTCTAAGATGCAATATGTTAACACCAGACTGTTGGCCAAAGAATTTGGGTCAGACATCTTTCCATCATATGATAAAATCAGGGAATCGAAGAAATTATGCCGTCCACCTGCAGATTGTTTGAAGGTAAGCGATGTGAGTGCTGCCGTTTCAATGCAATCGCTTTTAGATCACACGGCTTCTCGGTTGTTATTATTGCAAAAAGAAGTGATTGACGCTTTACTTGTTGACAATAAAGAAATTATAATAAAACTACAAGGAAAGTGGGGTGGTGATGGCTCGTCAGACCAATCCCAATTTAATCAAAAGTACGTTGATGTTGATTCCACAGAAAACGCAGACGGTAACCTCTTCGCAACGACTTTAGTGCCACTGCGAATGACTACGAATGATGGTAAAATTGTGTGGAACAATGCAACGCCACAGTCACCTCGATGGTGCAGACCCATAGAGCTACGATTCGCAAAGGAAACACCCAAGCTGACTTTACAAATATTTCAGTCCGTTAAGGAAGAAATACAAAAGCTGGTTCCATACGTAACCACAGTTGCAGGTAAAAAGGTAACAGTTACCTATGAACTGTATCAGACTATGATCGATGGGAAGGTACATGCAGTAGTTACGCAGACGAAGTCTATGCAGACATGTACTGTTTGCAAAGCCACACCGAAGCAATTTAACAATCTTAAGGATATGGAGAATAGATTCAAACCGAAATGTGGTACGTTGATCTATGGAATAAGTGTGTTACACTTATGGATTCGTTGCTTTGAGTTTCTGCTTCACATCTCGTATAGATTGGATGTAAAACCAGAACCCGTATGGCAGATGCGTGGACCAGTTCTCAAAAAAGAGGTCAAACGACGGAAGCGCTTGATACAAGACAGATTCTGGGACAAAATGAGTTTAAGAGTGGATTTCCCTTCAAAAAAAGGATCTGGAAACACCAACAGTGGACCTGTTGCTCGAACAGCTTTTTCGAAACCGGAAATACTCGCAGAGATACTTGAGCTGGATGTGGACCTCGTAAAAAAAATCGGCACTATCCTCATCGCGCTTTCGTGCCAATTTCCTCTAGACGTAGATCTTTTCTCTATGTTTTGCGAAGAAACAGCGATTTTATGTGTGACCAAGTACCATTGGTATCCCATGCCACAAAGCGTACATAAAATTCTCATCCACGCACGTCCTCTTTTGCTCGTCAATGATGGTCTCCCTCCTGGGGTTCTTGCTGAGGATGCAGCGGAGTCGTGCAACAAGTTATATCGACATAATCGTCAGTTTCACGCCAGAAATGTCAGCCGCAAGCAAAACCTTATGGATGTATTCAATCGAGCTCTTGACACATCGGACCCAATCATATCAAGTTTTGCATTGCAGAAACGATTAAACTCCCGACCCAGAAAAAACATTCCTACTGAAGTTTTACGGCTTCTTAAAGCACCTGATGTTCCAGCGAACAACGAGGACGAAACATTTTTATTGGAAGGAAACGACAATGACGAAGACTTTCATAGCTCACTAAATGAAATTTTAGACGGTTCCGGTCTTGATGAATTAAGCTTGCCAAATGATGTGGATGAAGATGAATATGGAGAAGAATATGGAGATGAAGATGAAGATGGAGATGAAAATGGAGACGAATATGATGATGAAGATGAAGATGGAGATGAAGATGGAGATGAAGGTGGAGATGAAAATATAGACGAATATGATGATGAAGATGAAAATGAAGACGAATATGATGATGAAGATGCAGATGAAGATGGATATGAAAATGGAGACGAATATGATGATGAAGACGGACATGAAGATGAAAATGGAAACGAATATGATGATGAAGACTAATATGACGAGTGACAGTGAACTGTCCACCTTTTATTTCAGTTTTTTGTAATTTTTAATTTTTAATTTTTAATATTTTTCTTTTTCAGTAGAAGTCTATTGCGTGAAGACCATTGTGCTACAATACCTATTGACTTGGCCCATAATCGCATATGACATCTTGGACGATAGGATTTTTGTTTGAAACTTGTTTTTCTCCTATAAGAAAAATCAATGGGGTGCGATTAAGAGATCAGTTCACGTCTGGCAGCCCCGTTTAAACTGGAATCTCTTAAAACTAATCAGCTTTTCCTCTGTGCTAGTGGTCGTTTATACTAACTTTAATTATAGATATCTGATTAACGCCTGTAAAATATTTATTGGCGTCGCGTTTCGTCATTTCTTTCGTTTCAAAGAAAGTTACCAACTACGACCGATTTAAATGACGGCTTGAATTTTTCCCCCTAAACTTCAGCGGAAGAGTCAGTCGCAACTTTAGTGAAGAAACCGTATCATTTTGTCACTTCGTTTAAAAGTTACGGGCTACTTCCGGTTTAAATGGCGGCCATTTTGTTTTTTTTTTGCGCAAAATTCAGCAGGAAGATTGCTTGTAACGTTAGTAAAGAAATTGTATCATTTCGTCACTTTATTTAGAAGTTACGAACTACTTCCGGTTTAAATGGCGGCCATTTTGAATTTTTTGTTTGTCTAAAATTCAGCAGGAAAATCGGTCGTTACTTTAGTAAAGAAACTGTATCGTTTTTTCACTTTGTTTAAAAGTTACGAGCTACTTCCGGTTGAAATGGCGGCCATTTTGAATTTTTGGTTTGCGCAAAATACTCGGCAGAAGTCATACTTCAACTCTCTAGAACAAAATTTTCTTCTATCTTCAACATTTTTTTAGATACGAATTCTGCCAAATTTAGGTTGATCTTATCCCACAGTGCAGAGTCTCAAAAATATTCTATTTGAAATTCATTGCTGCTTTAGTTATTATTGCACTCAAATTGTTATTGTTTACGATTAAAGTTGTATTATTATTTATAAGGAATGTGATCCTTTAGATTTAGATCTGTCAAATCTGGGAATCGATTTTTTTTTTGTTGAGATATATCTAAAACTACGTTGAGAAGTTTCGGTTCAATGAAATTGTACGGTAGGATTTTTGTTGTTTTCAAATCGAAAGGTCATTTTTGCGCTTTTTTGCGTATGAACATAATACTCTCTAGCAGTGACACAACATTTCCATATATGTCAAATAGACGATTCTCATTCGCCAAGTGGATAAGTGTAGAGGCGCCACCTATTTTTCGCAGTACTTCATTCTCTGCAGCTTATTTTCATGTGAAGTAACATCACTTTTTGCAACGCACTTCAAGCCTGACTCTATAGGGTAGTGAAACATGGCATTGTGTAAAACACTGTAAGACACCACTTCATATAATATAGTATGCTATTTGGCAGGGCGTTTTTCTGAACAGGTGATTTTGGTTTGGTATCATTTGTGAACGACCCTTTTAAAATTTTATACCATTTATTGACATTATTGACAGTTTAAGATCGCCACTTTGGACGAACAGTCGAAAAATAAAAGTAGCGAGCCAGTGTTAGTACGTGTTGCGAAAGTTTCAAAACCTTGATTTTTAATATCGGTCGAATATAATTCCATTTTTGTGAAATGGAACCTCAAAATGCCTCTTCATCAAAAGCAGAGGTTGGCATTAGAGACTATATTTGACAGTTATTTTACTGAAAATCACATTTTCTCAATTAGGATTCTGAAGGTCGAACATTCAGACGGAAATTTGTAGAATTCGAACGCGATATTTTCAATACAATTGCTAGTGTGGAAGCAGCGCTAGAGCGAGAAGAAAACCAACGCAAAAAATATGAAGAAGAAATACAGAAATTGAATGACGAAATGAAGTCAGTGACGCAATTAAATAAGTCTTTGATCGAAGACAATGATGTGCTGAAAAATAAATTAAAACAAAGCGAGGCCGAAAAAGAAGAAATGATGAGAGAAAAAACTTCGTTCAACAACCGTCTTAAATTGCTATTAAATGACGTGATAGTCGACGACGTAGAATCTCAAAACAACAAGCGCCCAAATGACACGTCTTTGGATGATGAGGATAATCCGGCTCGAAAACATCAGAAAACAGTGGATGAACAACCGAGACCACTCAATCCGACGAATGAAACAAATGATCAAAATTTCACCGGGAATGCCGTTGTCGAGCTTCAACAACTTCAATCAGTTACGGATATCCCAATATTGCAAGCAAATGACAAGAATGAAATGATTGTGACAGTTGATAACACTAATGCTGGTGAGTGTACCTACGACGTGGTTTTTTAAGTCGTACAATTTGAATTAGTTACGCAAATAATTTCAACTGCTACGTCCTACGATTAAACTATACAATTTGTCTGATCTTTTGTTTTGAAGCTGTCACCAAAGACGAACCTGTGTCGGTAACGGAAAACAATCATCTGTTGTCTACGGAAAACCAAGTTGAAGAAAGAAGGAAAACAATGCGACGTAACATCAAAAAAATTATGGATTTCGAATGCTTAACGGTAGAGACAAAGAGAGCTTTCCAACAGGAAAAAGAAAGGAAACTTCATTACACCCAAAAGCTACAAAAGGTAAAACTGCAGTTTCTGAAACAATGAGCAAGATTGTAGCTAGTTTTGCTTTAACATTTTGGATTTCCTTTACTGAACAGTTTTGCGAAGAATACGGCGTACTACCTGGGGAATTCAACAAATTGGACAAATTGGTATTGGATTTCGATGCGAATACTAAGCGTGAACGGTTGTCTGTGGATAGAAGATTGTTAACGAAACTGAAACCTCATCAATGCGAAGGCGTGAAATTCATGTGGGATGCTTGTTTCGAATCTATTGAGAAATTGCAACACAGTAATGGTGGCGGTTGCATTTTAGGCCATTGCATGGGTCTCGGTAAGGTTCATGCGCCTTATAGTCCAGTGAATGAAAACTAAATCGAAAATAATTTTACAGGAAAGACACTACAAGTGATCACATTGGTCCACACCTTGATCACTCATTTTACAGAAACGAAAGTAAAGAAAGTTTTAATACTTTGTCCAAAGAGTGTCATTCTCAATTGGATGGATGAGTTTGAACTTTGGCTCAAAGATTTTCAGAACAAAGGGAACATCAACACCTACTGTCTGTCGTCGTAAGTAACTTTTTTTTTTGACAACAGTCTGAAGTGACATTCGAGTGAAAACTATTATTTCTCGACTGCAGTGCCCGTGAAAGTGCAAAGCGTATAAAAGCCTGGCAGAAGAATGGCGGTGTCTTCATTATTGGATATCGATCGTTTCAGCGTGAATCGTGTAAAGCAGATGAGAAAAGCATATTTCACCAGGCCTTCGTTGATCCAGGAGTAGATTTGGTAGTTTGCGATGAAGGCCACCTCCTGAAAAATCCAGCTTCGAAGCTCAGTTTGGCAATCAATAAAATTCGCACGTCACGACGAATCATTTTGACTGGAAGTCCGTTGCAGAATAACTTAAATGAATGTGAGTATACGGCTGATTAGTTACAGCGGTTAGCCAAAAAAAGTTTCGAATAAGCTCGAGTGAATAAAGCCTTCAGAAAGGTGTAACTTGATGAAGTAAATGAAGTGAAGATCTGCAGTTTCAATTGATTTGAACCAAAACTTTTCTGCAGATTTTACGATGATCGAATTCGTAAAGCCTAGATTATTAGGCACCGCAAAGGAGTTCAACAATCGCTTCGTTCGTCCAATAGTAAACGGTCAATTTATTGACTCGACCGACGAGGACATCACACTAATGAAATATCGGGCATACATTCTTCACAAATTGCTGGATGGATGCGTTCAACGACGTGACTACTCCGTGCTGGCCGAATTTTTGCCACCGAAGCAGGAATATGTGCTGTTCATACGATTGACGAAAGTTCAGATTGATTTGTACAAGGTTGGTTTTTCGAACGTTTTATTTTTCCTTTGTAGAACTTGTTAACGTTTCACTTTTGTTCTGTCAGTTATACATGACTACTTACGGCAAGAACAATCCCATTGTTCATTCACCGCAATTGAAAAAGATATGCAATCACCCGAATACATTGATCGATTTTGCTAAACGACATAGACCAGCTCAACGAAATAGTGATTCCGATTCAAGTGACAGCGAGCCGAACGAAATTGCTGACAATTGGTGGATGCCCATGTTCGACGGATGCGATCAGCCGGACGTATCTGGCAAAATGTTGTTACTTTTTTCTATTCTATCGGAATGTGAAACGCGTGGTGAAAAATTGCTGTTATTCTCTGGCTCCTTGTCCACGTTAAACGTTATCGAAGGTTTCCTAGCCACCAACTCAAAGGGAATTTGGACTCGTGGAATGGACTATCTACGGATAGACGGAAGTGACACTGTTGACAAACGTAAACGAGCTATGCAAGTATTCAACGATGAAACGAATAAACGAGCACGGTACTTAACATCGAAATCGGACGTCATGGAGACATTTTTCATGAAACGTCGAAAAAAATGAAAAATCACTCGAAAATTCATGAAAATGTGTCCCTGCTTAAAAGAATGATTCCGGTGATTCTTATTAAACAAACTTTTCCTTATTATCAGATTGTTCCTGATTTCAACGAAAGCCGGAAGTTTGGGAGTCAATTTGACGGGAGCAAACCGAGTCATAATCTTTGACGCATCTTGGAATCCTTCGGATGATGTAAATATTCGATTTAAAAACTTCGCCAGACTTGTCTGCCATTGTGCATTTTTCGTTCGTAGATTCAAAGCATTTTTCGAACATACCGATTTGGACAGAAAAAGGAGTGTTACGTGTACCGATTCATTTCTCTTGGTACAATGGAAGAGAAAATTTACGATCGTCAGGTCTCAAAATTGAGCATCGCCAAACGTGTCATCGATGAGCATCAAATCGGTCGCTATTACAAGGAAGTAGACCTACAGCAACTGTTCGGTGTTGATGATCTTGATCCACAGGTGGTACAACACACGGCACCGATTCCATCGAACGATAATTTGCTCAACGCTTTGCTGGAAACGCATGGAGATTTGATTTACAAGTATCATGACCACGATTCACTATTGGTCGATATGAAAGACGAGACATTGACCGATCAAGAAATCGGAGACGTTTGGAATGAATTTGAAAGTACTGGAATTGATGATTTCGAAGATACGTCGACCGATCAAGATATTGAAGATTCTTCGGAATAATTTCCCTAAGTGGGAGCGACTTTTCGCTGTTGAAAAGATTTTTATTTCCAAGAAAATTGAAATGAAATTTAAACTATGTTGGTTCGTTTGACACGAACAGTTTTATCGATAAATTCAATAAAAGCCACAGATATGGCACGACTGCCATTTTTTTTTTTTTCGTTATTAAACTTTTATTTTGTTTATTTAAATATGCGAAAAAAAGGCTGCTCACAATGACGCAGCCCGTAAAAAAACGATCTTTTCAAAAATCAAAGGTTACAAAACATAAAAATCATCTACTCTATCCGTTCCCAAAGTCCCCAAAATACACGCAGCGTTGCCTCTTTGTATCGCAATTGAAATTTTCTGCAATAAATAATCCATTGATCGCGGTTCCCCTGAAGTGGCCTTTATAATTTTTCCTAATTTCTCAATGAATTTCTTTGTTTCAGGTCCCATACAGCCTAAAGTCTCGAAAGCTAGAGGAGTAAACAAATAATTTTCTTTTAAACGCTTATAATGATTGTGTTTAAATCTTTCTGCGTTGTCCGCAATCGACCGCTGTTTCTTGCTAGATTCATTAATGTATGAAGGCGCCAATGTATCTCTTATGGTTACATCCCAAATAAGAGATTTACCATGACTCCATGGAATCAGTGTCATTCCATCAGGTCTTTTACCATCATCTCTAGACATACCTGGCGGTTGTAACATGGTTGGAAATCCTGCTGAAGAAAATGCATGAGAAAAAACTTTGTTGACTTCATCATGCGCAGCAATTTTTTTAATTTTCATTTTGCATGATAAGCCGTGTAAGCCATCCTTTTGAACCATTCCACCACAAACACACTTATGTTCCTCGCATAAACCAGAACCTAAACGAAGACCAACAGCAATTCTAGCAGAGTTGTTATCCAATAGCAAACCCAATTGGCTCGATGGAACTACTTGCAACCACTTTGAAGATTCTTTGGTTGATGATGCAAGTAGTCTTGCACGAGCAACAGGTTCGCTGGAGTCAAACATCTCATCGAATTTACTCTTAATCATCGGCAGATCCCAATTCTTTTGCTTCTTCTTCTTCTCGTCACCTTCTGGAACAAAATCTCGAGGTATTTCCTCAATTAATTCCAAAACACTAGTTTCGATTACCTGAAAACTAAACTTTCTCAATATCTCACTCGACAGTTCTAAAGTAGAATAAACAGACGACAGATAAGCTGGCATCGCAATATCCTCAACTTTCCTAACACCTATACCTCCAAAGCTTAAAGGAAGAGAAGCCTGGTCCCAAGAAAAATCAGACATCTTCACATTCGCAATGGCTTCGAGAGTTGAACGGAAAATCTCGTCAACAGCTCTCAAGCGATCACCTAACAAAAACGCCTTCGAAGAACGCAACAAATAATTAAACCTAGAACTACCGAGAGACTTCCTAAAAACACACAAAGCAGGATGAACATCCATCAAAGTTAAACGATCACACATCAACTTGATAGATTCAACTTTTGCTGAAAACATCCTTTCTAAACCTAACTCAAAAACAGGCGAGCCCAACATCTCCAACGAAGACTCATCAACCCGCTTAATCCCTGGTAACAATGACGAAATCTCAGAGTACATATGAGCCGCTTCACCTTCACTAGCACTCACAAAAAAGACTTCACACTTCTTAGCATTCAAAGGCAACCCTGACAAATCACAAAATTCTAAAATCTTCCTAATATCCCCCAATACTACAGAAAGCACGTCACCAATACTACCATCATCTAAATACCAACCATTCAACCTTGCATCTAATGAATGCGTCATCTTCATAATACCTATGCAGAAACCGGGAGGTCCCAAAGGATCTCCTTGTTGAAACCCTCTTCTTGAAAGCAGAGTTTCATCAAGAAAATAAAGATTAGAAAAATGTCTATAAGACTGTTGCATTAAAGCCAACAACTCAGGACAAACGTCTCTAACCTCACCTAGCATGAACTTCCTAAACAACATATTGAAAGCATTACCGAAATCGAACTTAACCAAGGCCATCGGCTTGTCATGCTGAACTGTACAAAACCGACGAACTGCATGAACCAACGCTTCTGCACCTCCCGGAACACCAAACCCAAACTGAACAGGCTTTAACTTCTTAACTAAACTATCTCTGACATTACAACAAGCCACCTTTCCTGCCAAACGTCTCCAAACTATCCCTACTGCAATTGGCCTAACATCGTCTTCACCTTTCATAAGGGCAGTCAACGAAGCCCCGAAAAATATCTTACACACGTCCTGTTGAACCTTCCCACGCTTAATAACATCCGTCAAAGAAGCTATTGCCTTCAACAACCGATTCCCAAAATCACCACAAGTAAAAGAAACTAAATCCTTCAAATGTCGGGGCCTCAAACCACCTATTCCCCCTGAAGAACTCAACGGGAAGCTTCTAATAGCACCCAAAACATCCTTAACATCAGTAGCCTGCAAATTACTATCTAACTTTACCTCCTCAAAAACCTCACCATTATCATCCGGATGCTTGCCCTTTAACTTAGTCACAGTCTCTATTGACTGAGGCGCTACTGACTCACTCGAGCACAAAACTCTAACAGCTCCTTTAACATCTCCCTCACCAACCTTCCTAGTCGCAACCTTCACAACAACACTGTCCCTATCAACAACCTTACTAACAACAAATGGAACACTAGCGTCATTCAAAACATCCGTCAACGCCTTGACAACATCTACACAGTTCCTAAAAACACCCAGATTATGCCTGATCACATTAATACCACCTTTGCCCTTCGACCTATTATTCAGAACAATATAAGGGAAAGCAAGCAACCTCATCCATGATTCTACATCATTTCTCTTCACTAACCTTTCAACCACCGCAGCTAACTCTTGACAAACCACAATCCTTACAGATTTCTGAATAATTCTCGTCAAAGGAACTGAGAGCCTACACCTATTAAGAAGAACTCCAAAGTCTTCCAAACACTCTGATGAACCTACTTTTCCCGACGAACCCGAAAAACCGTCAACACCTACTGACGGATTAACAACATCACTAACGCCCTTATGTCTAGCCATATGCACTTTCAGACCACGAGCATTCTTAGCTAAGAAACCACAAGCACTACAAACTACCCTATCAGAAACAACTTCTTCAGAAGAAAAATCTAAAGCAGAGACTGCAACTTTCCCCTTACACTTTCTATCTAACCGACCTCGAACCGGTCGACCAACATCAACATCCTTATTCAGCGAAGAAAACACTTTCTGACACTTAGCAACCGGACAATACCAATCATTACCATTAACCAATGAATTGGCACCATCATCATTAACTAAATTACATTTACGGTGATACCATTTTCCGCATCCTGCACAGAAAATCCAGTTTTCAATGTTTTCATCATTTTCATCCACCAAACATAAACAAATGCAATCTGAAAGTTGTGGTTGACCACTTGAAGTTTGGCCCATGATTCCACCAAAATTAGATAATTGTAATCAAATATTTTTATGAAAATACGGGCGCTGTGTTATTTTGTCCAATTTCCAGCCTTACAAATTATTTATTTTTGTTTTTATCCAAACAAAAACTGAATTCTTCTTAAATTTTTAGGCAGAGCAAAAATTGTACGTCTTTTCAATTTCAAAGCCTCCTTATATTATTTGCCATTGCCATATTACTGCCATTGATTTAGCGCATAACTTCAGAATACTTATTTCGAATAAAGAAAACATTTTTAAGTCTCAAATTCAAGAACTTATTTCCTGTTTCAACTCCTCCAACTAGCGGTCACTTTATAAAGATTGCCATTTACATAATTTTAGGTGAACGACAGAGAGAGAGAGAGAGATTGAGAGAAAATTCATGATTTCTTATAAATATGAAGACATGTACATATGTATACGAGGGCTTGCACGAGTAATAGTGCTAGTGCGTGCCTAATATAAACTACGGTACATGATGAGGTATTTTATCACAGTAGGCAAACTCAACAATAACTGAGATATATTTAATTTTGCTTGCAAGTTCGTCAAATCTCTTTTTTTTACTTTAACAATACATTCAAATAAATGAATCACACATGAAATCGATCATTTCAAACACAAAGACAATTAATGCAATTTTTAATTGAAATTCGAATCCTGCCGATCAGTTGTGATTTTAATTACGAAGGTATAAGTCGATGTTATGAAAAAAAAAGTATTATTTTCGAATATAATAGTATTTCGCATGCGATGGACTTTTATGTATTGCCGTCAGCAAATTTATTTGCTTGAACCGATTATTCTCTATATAAATAGCCAAATGAGCTACAATAACGACTCTTCACGAAAAATATAAATTATTTGTTATATATAGCCATGAGCGCATAGTGCAGAGTCCGAGCCAGAATTTGGATAGATACTTTGAGGAATATTGCATTATGAAAGTGTATTGGTGCAAAAGTTAGGAAAAATTCATTCCAATCCAACCATAGATAGAGTTTATTACGTCTCACTAAAACACTCTCACTTTAGCCACTATAATAACTATCGTCTGGATTCAGAGCTGAAAATCATCCGTTTCATTCAGATACTTTTGTGGCTTTTAGCATGTGATTCTTGAACACAACATTCAACAATGAATTGAAAGCACGGCAGAGTAAAATAAACCAGGCAGTAGCGGTTCATTTTCGAAACGTCAAATAAGGGACCTAATACACTGTGTGAAACTGAACTCAAATGAACACTGACATAAATTGAAAAATTTTATTCGCAAAAAATATAGAGTGTTATGATGAAAGAGATAGAAATATTTTGACAAGTACCCCAAGGCAACTTATAATAAACTGGTCTTCGGTCCTCTCGCTCTCAACGTAACACGTTGAAAGAGAAAGCAATATTTTGACAAGTACCCCAAGGCAAGTTAAATTAACTAGTCTTCGGATCTCTCGCTCTGATCATAACAGTCTATAGGGCTACTAGATTATTCAGGTCCCTAGTCAAATCAGCCTGGTTAACTTTACTATGTCGTGATTGAAAGTTTTGAATTGTGACAAAAATCGATGAGGTGAATTTTGACAACAGCCGTTGGAATATAAACAAAATTTAATTAATTGTTTTCACTATTTAGACACAATGTCATCACTCAAAAATAATTATTTTTCATCAATACGAAAATCGAAAACTTTTTTACATCAGAAATGTCAGAACTGACAAGTTAATTCTTCACGGACAAAATCGTAAGGCTGTAAACTTTGGGGAGGTCACGCAGATCGCCATTTTATTAGATACGCGGGAACACACCACTCCTGAAGATTTTTCATATAAAAAAATTCACCACATCGTCACGGCAACGAGAGACTGCCATTTTATTAGATACGCGGGAACACACCACTCTTGAAGATTTTTCGTATAAAAAATATCACCACATCGTCACGGCGACGAGAATCGTCACAGGAGGTGAATTTTTGTATGAAATCCGCCATTTTATCTTCAATTGTGGTGTGTCAATCTGTATCTGCGTGACCTCCCCAAAGTTTACAGCCTTGCAAAATCGGCCGTGAAGAATCTAACCTCACAGTTAACTTTGACAGTACTAACTGAGTGACAAAAGTTAACGTAAGTGAATGAAACACAATTCTTGTACGAGCTCTTAAGCCGAACAAAAAGAACCGATGTCATCCATAGAACCAAAACTGCACAAATTATTTTTCGTTGTTATATTGACAATTGCATTGTTAGTAGTGTGAGGTTATGGCACTATGGTTTGACATTTCATTTCACCTTGGAAGAAACCTTTAGATCATCTTTAAGGCCGTTTGAAATGCCATCAACGATTAGAAATGCTATCCACGTTAAAAAAAATCTCATAAAAATCTTAAGTGAGGTTACGCTTGAAAGTACCGTATCTTGAAGATGATCTACAGAAACCGGCAATTGAATAGTGCAAAAGAGAATAAGCAATCCAATCAAACAACGCCATTTGCATTACAGTAGAGAATCTGAGCCAATGACATACGGAAGAGAAATTTACCGTCATTTGCAATTGCATTATAACTCGAAAGAGAGAGAGAGAGAGAGAGAGAGAGAGAGATAGAAAAGTTGTTATTCGTTGACGGTATCTCTATGGTCACAAGAAATTTTTCAACCTTTCCTCAATCGTTGTGCAAATAACTATTGACTTTATGCTGAGCAGTTATATGATACTTGAAAACAAAGAAGGTATAGTGGTGCATATTTGTATTTAATATGTTGACTGATAAACTATTTCGATTTCACTTACATGTCTTACTCTATTAGTAAACCGCGTGCTACGCTACAGAAAATATTTTTCAGAACATATCTCAAATAGAGTTACAGAAAACTTCACGCATAGCAACATCCACACGACTCGTCAACGTCAATTCCCTCAATTCCAAAAACGATCAAATGTTTATTCTACTTGAGTTATACGATCCACCATATAGTCTTCCAACACATTTACACATTTGCTTCTCTTGCAGTCGTTTTTACCCATAAATGATCGGATAATGCTCGGGTCATTGTGGTCATTGTGCACCGGTTCATATTTATTGTGAAAGTAAAAACTAAACGCATGTACATGTCGAAAGACATTGCGTTATGTACAGACATTAATTATCGAAAATTGACTTTAATCGTTACCCGACATCGCATATAGTTGCGGCCAAATATGAATGGCTTACTGACAGTATCAGAAATAAAGGTTGAACCCGTTGATCCGGACGAGTCAGAATCAGTATGGTCGACATTGCCTCCATCAATTGTACAGGTTAAAAATCAAACGAAAATCTTTTGATTTTTTTGGTTTTTCTTATTTTCGTTCTTTCAATTTATAGATTTCAGAGCCTGAAGAGGTGGGAAACAAATTTGACGTAATCAAAAAAGAGGTTTGTCAAACTATTGCGGCGTACAAACAAAAATTTGAACTTGAAGCGCAGCAACGCTTAAGCCTGGAAGTAGCGTTACGCAAAGAAGTGAAACAAAGACAGAGTTTGGAGCAACAAGTTAAGGACCTGACCGGACAAGTCGAGACTGTATCTAAGGAAAGGAATGACATGAAAGAAGAACTGCGTCAGAGTCAACACAATGTCAAACGTTTACAAGATGAGCTAAATTTGAAGGAATTGGAAGCGAATGACCTCAACAAGCAATATCAAAAACTACTAAAGGAAAAAGCTTCCTTCAACAAAATCTTTAAAGATCGTCTGGCAACCTTTCTCAACGACGTCTCATTTCCTGATGCCGACAACAATTTAGAGATAGAATCAGACTTCCTTGAAACATCAGGCCAAACAGACAAGAAACGTTCTAATGGATCTGACACACCA
This sequence comes from Bradysia coprophila, assembly GCF_014529535.1. NCBI lineage: Eukaryota > Metazoa > Arthropoda > Insecta > Diptera > Sciaridae > Bradysia > Bradysia coprophila. The sequence goes on from NW_023503616.1 coordinate 6,857,342, forward strand.
TCCGCTCAAGACGAGAGTAATACGACGTCAAAACGATTCAAGACGAGCAATCCCAGTTCGCCCGATTCACATGCAAGCTTGACATTTGAATTCGTAAAAGAGAGTGAATCGGTTGTGGAAGCTCAACCAATTTTGAATGATTCAGACATTCCAACAAAAACCGAGCCTCTTGACGAAAATGCTGCATCAAACAGAATTGAAACTTCAATGGACAATGGTAAGGTTGACGTTCTTTGTACTCAAAAATGTTTTTGATTGAATTTTACTATGAATTTGTAGTTGAATCTGATTGGCGTGGTGATGTCAGCAGTTATCTGGATATCGTGCTAAATGAAAAACACGTCGATGAAAATTCAAATCATGAACGCCAGTGTCGATCTGCCGGCAATAGTGACATGGCTGTTTCACTCTATGAAAATCCCATTTCCAATAAGCCGAGAAGTGTCAGAAGAAATATCAAAAGAATTATGGAATACGAGAGCCTAACTCAGGAAACAAAACAAGCTTATCAACAAGAGAAGGAACGGAAAAAGCAATATGCTCGACGAATTCAAAAGGTAATATAGACTTACTGCGACTGAGAACTAATTTTCTTCCACCTGTCCATCTCTTAAGCATCTTAAAAGTTATTCCAAATGCCATTGGTTGACATTGCTAGAACTATCTAAATTCTTCTGTTAGACCTTCCTTCGCAATACTTTAATATTTGACGAATTTTTCCCGATATTGAACAGTATAACGAAACGTATGGCAAATTACCGGGCGAACTCAATCAGATGGACCAAATATTATTGGATTTCGATCTGAACACCAAATCCGAACTGTTGGCGGTTGATAAACGACTGTCGACTAAATTAAAACCACATCAATGCGAAGGCGTAAAATTTATGTGGGACGCATGCTTCGAATCTATCGAAAAATTACATGGCAACAACGGAAGTGGTTGCATTCTAAGTCACTGCATGGGCCTGGGTACGGATATTGTATGTGATTTGATTGGAAATATTCCTAATTCGTCATTGTAGGCAAAACGCTGCAAGTTATCACATTGGTGCATACTCTGCTGCGACACAGCGACAAAACGAATGTGAAGAAAGTTCTGATCATTTGTCCGGTGAACGTAATTCTGAATTGGGTCGATGAGTTCGACATTTGGCTGAAGTCGTTTCCCAAACATGAAAGTGTCAAAGTCTTCGAATTGGTGTCGTAAGTTCTCCTCATGTAACAATTTTGACTGAACGGATCTACCAATCGTTTTTCGTACAGGAATCCAGATGACCGGACAAATCAGTTGAGACATTGGCATTTAAATGGTGGCGTTCTTATCATCGGGTACAGAATGTTTCAGATGATGTATCAAAACATGGAACGACAATTGCCAACCACCTATGAATCCACCCTTTCGTACAAGGCTCTCATCAATCCAGGTGCCGATGTGGTTGTTTGTGACGAGGGCCACTTACTCAAAAATCCATCTTCTCAACTCAGTGCCACTATTAATAAAATTCGTACGCTGCGACGCATTGTGTTGACGGGCACCCCTTTGCAAAATAACCTCAAGGAATGTAAGATTAACGTTACAGTTCGGTCGAAATTATTTTATTGAATCAGAGGATCCAATGGTTAACGCAACTTTGCTTACAGATTTTGCAATGGTTGAATTCGTAAAGCCTAGACTATTAGGCACAGAAAAAGAGTTCAGCAATCGCTTCATTGGACCTATTGTTAATGGTCAGTTTGTTGACTCCACCGAAGCGGATATTACATTGATGAAATATCGAGCCTACATTCTCCACAAATTGCTAGAGGGATGTGTCCACCGTCGAGATTACTCTGTTTTGGCCCAATTTTTACCACCGAAAGAAGAACATGTACTGTTTATACGCTTGACGAAAAAACAGATGGACTTGTACAAGGTTGGTATTTGACACACACCCACACACTAAGCACAAGGGAGCTAGCAAAATTTATTTCCACCCCAGTATTACATGGTAAATTTCATTGTGAGCAAGCCGGTCAATGATCTGCCACCGTTGCGAAGAATATGCAATCATCCCATGGTCTTGGCCGACTTTGAGGATCGTCACAAGTTGAAACCATCAACGTCCGATAAAACTGACACAGATCGTCAGGCTGGCGAAAATTTACCACATAAACCGAACGGCTGGTGGAAACCAATATGCAGTGGTTACCAGCTTGAGATGTCTAACAAAATGCTCATACTATCGACCATTTTGAGTGAATGTGAAATGCGTAACGAAAAGGTGGTTGTGTTCTCGGGTTGTTTGTCGACGCTTAATGTTATCGAACATTTTCTGAAAAACATAACGGAAACAACGCGAAACGTGAAGGCTTCGTCAACGGACTACAGAGGAGTGTGGAAACGTGATTTGGATTATTCACGTTTGGATGGTGGACAGAACGCTGAAAAGCGGAAAAGAGACGTCACAAGATTTAACAAAGAAACGAATACGCGAACCAGGTGCTTCCGTAAAACATAATTTCTGTTCTTCGCTGGATTTTAATCATTTTCTTTTGCCACATTTTGCGGCCTTCAGATTATTCCTGATTTCGACGAAAGCTGGAAGCCTGGGCATAAATTTGATTGCAGCCAACAGAGTCGTAATATTTGATGCGTCATGGAATCCCTCAGACGATGTGAGTATATTCGTTGATTGCGTTCATTAAACGCGAGTCCTTATTCCAAGTGATTTTTACAGATTCAGAGCATTTTCCGTGTGTACCGTATCGGTCAAGAGAAAAAATGCTACATTTATCGATTCGTGTCGCTGGGCACGATGGAAGAGAAAATTTACGATCGTCAGGTCTCAAAATTGAGCATCGCCAAACGGGTCATCGACAAGCACCAAATCGGTCGGCACTACAAAGAGGAAGACTTACAGCAATTGTATAGCATCGACAATCTCGATCCACCAACGAAAGAACATACATACGCTCCGACTGAAGACTGCTTACTCAATGTCATATTCCGAAAATATGGAGACATTGTTTACAAACATCACGACCACGATTCGCTGTTGGAAAACGTGGCCGAAGAGACTGTAACAGAGGAAGATGTTGGTGATTTCTGGGAAATATTTGAATAATTTCTCAATTCCATTGAATTATTTCATCATTTATGATGGTTCGTTTGAGACGAACATTTCCATAACAATAAATACTTTGAACTGAAGTGGGAATTTTATTCGTTATTTGTGAGCACTTTGCGCTGACTTCACTATACCCACCAAGCGAGCACTTTGATACTTTCGGAAATGGGTATAATCATTGTTATCAATAAATTTTCTGTTAGTTTGCAGTTCCGTTCTACAGATTTTTCATTCGCTAATCGATTCTTATCGATAGTGTGTCTTTGGCGATAGTTAGTTTCTCTACTGGAATTTTGGATTTTGTCAGATGACTTTTTATTTGTAGTCCATCCAACACAGAAATTCTCATGAAAAACGCAACGTGGCAAAGCTGAATGTGGTATTTAGGCATTCGATACAATTCATTAGATTCATAAAATATCGATTGTATTTCAATCAATATTAATCGACATATCATCTGTAAATTTCGATTGATCATCGGTACAAATCGACTGATCATCGGTAAAAATCGACTGATCATATGTACATATTGACTGATCATCGGTACATATCGACTGATCATCGGTACATATCGACTGATCATCGGTACATATCGACTGATCATCGGTACATATCGACTGATCATCGGTACATATCGACTGATCATCGGTACGTATCGACTGATCATCGGTACATATCGACTGATCATCGGTACATATCGACTGATCATCGGTACACATCGACTGATAATTAGCTTATCTGTCGATTTTTATCGATTATCGATAAAACATTCGATTTACTTTGAATCGATTATTTGGAAATGTTATCATCGATTGATACTGGTATTTTTGCGTATGGCGAACAAAGCAATGAAATGAATTAAAGAAGTAAAGTGGACAGTGGATCGTAGGAAATTTCGCAATTTGTAGCCCGGAAGCGAGAACAGAACATCCGGTTTGTCACGAAGTTGTGGGATTTGTAAATTTGTAGCGTCAACAAATCGATACATATTTTACATCGATATACAAGAAGAAGACGCAGGGACACGTTAGGAACGAATACAAAAAGCAAATGAACAAAAACCGAATTACATTTTATCATTTTGGTAACGCTTTCCGTTTGCGGTTATAATTTATAAATGTTGGATTACAGAAATAGGGTTGATGAACGTTATATGAACGTTATAAAAAAAGAAAAGATAAAAAGTTGGTCACACAGAAAATGAGTGGAACTGTAACACAATACTTTCGGAAACCATTTTCCTCTGCTATCTTCTTGCCTTTTTGTACACACCCAGTTACAATGTACCATAACTGTATACGTATAGTAAATACATAACTACAATCAGAATGGAAACAAGAAACGGCATCTTAAACAAAAGATGATTTTCAGAGAAGATTGGGCGGTTTGTTTTTGTGTGTGCAGCAATGGTTTCAATTGTGTTACATTTCAGACAAAACACTAATTGCTCTAAATTGATGCTGACTTTTTCTGGATAATGTTCATCGTTCTTTCGTACTGTAATTGTAATTTAAAGCTCATTAATCTCATCGCTTTTATGAAAGCGGGATAGATGCTGCTGATTAAAAAAATAAAAACTCAAAACGTTGGTTCTATTCTGCAATCAATTATTGCAACATTAGTCATTTTACCAATGGTTAGGTATATGTACTAGATGTCTACATTGCACATGTATAGAATATGCCCATTTGCTCATATAACTTGCTGTCTAAATCATGTAAACTTTAATGAACATTGGAATCAAAACTTACGATTAATACCGCACTAAACACCCTCAAAAACTTACTTTATGCCACTTGTACGAATGCCAAACACCGCACTCATACAACACTGAAGCAGCAAAGCAGAAACTTTAATTTGAAGAGCTTCTGGAAACTGTTAAAATACAAAAGTTTGAAAACTCTTTGCATAGCACAAGCAGTCATTTAACCCGAAATGCATGCTTACGAATGGACCCAATGCTAGAGCTGTGTGTATTATACATTATAAAACGGGCTGTTGTATACATACGTTCCCATATATATACGACTCTCACAATTGCAGTGGAGCTCTTCTCTTTTGGAGTTTATACATTTAAATGATTCTGTAGGATTTCTTGGCTAGGTAAATTCGATTTAATTTTCACCATAGCAAATTTCACACACAATCGTTCCGGTGTACTCCGGTGTTACAACCGTGCAAACACTCCAACCGCTTACAGCAATATTAACCTATATATTGAATAGTTGAAGCCACAAAATTTTGTTCCGATGGAAGTGAAAAACTGTTTGCATTTAAGCCTGCAAATCCACACAATCTAACAGTCGATATCAACACTTCTCAAGTTTAAAACTTAGTATTTGTCGAGGTATATATTAACCTGAAGTTATTTTAAAAAATATTTAGCTAATTCTGTCAGATAGATTTGATTAAAACAGAAATATTGAATTTATCAATTCTTTTAACCGCAGTGTGGAATTACCTACCGAATTGTTTCATTTTACAAAATATTTTGACGCTCCCCCCTGAATGAATTTCAATTTATCGAATTATAAAAGTTCTTTTACTCCCAATTCACAGTGAGTAATTAATTTTGATTTTCTTTAGTCTACTTTCGAAATAGTTTTAACAGCATTTCATCCTCGTCCATATAAAATTAAACAATTTTAAAGAAAAAAGTTTTTTTTTTCGTAGCAAAATTTTCTCGAGCAAAATCAAATCATATAAAATATTCCTTGCCTCCAAAGTAGATAGCGAAGTATACACATTTCACCGTAAATAAATAATAAGGAAAACTTAATGAAACACTTTCAAACTTTTGTATTAGTTTTTACAATGGCCCTTAAGTATTGTAATTTAAAGTCTTTAGCTACATCTCCAGTAACTCTTGGTATCATTGCGAGAGTCTTCACTACGGCATATATAAATTAATCACAAAAAGTAAAATTTAATGATGCCTTACATTATATGGTAATAAATTTTAGAAAAGTTAAAGTTCTGAAAACAATATTGTTGAGCTTCAATCATCGATTACAGCATCTATATTTCTTATACAAAGAATAGCTATTTAAATAACAAGGAACAAAAAGTTGAAAAGTAGAGTTTTCGTGTGAATTTTGTTGATCCGAGACGAAGTTGAGTTCAACAAACACACGAAAACCAGACTTTTGAGTTTTATCCCAAGTTAAGTAATGGGTTTTACATGCTTTTAAAAGCCTAAACCTATTTTTTTTATTTTCCCTAGGTGTGTAAAAAGCCATTTTCCTTCGGACAACAAAAGCATGTAAACTTACTTTCTGAATAAGCCATAACATTAATCTAAGATACAGTTTTGTACAATGTACAGTGAAATTGGCGTATCCTTATCCTGATATAAATGACCAAGTCAATAGAACTGCTCCTAGCATTAACATAGTGAATATCTGGAGGCTTAGAAGAGAACAAACACTTAAGTACGATGTTTTACTTAATTGTTTGTTCTCTTCTAGGCTTGATTTTTTAAATTTTTGCTTTGTTTATTTGACATCTCGCTCTCTCACGGCTATCTCACGGAGTACTCTTTTTTGAGTGGAAACCATACTTAAGTGTCCATTCCACTCAACAAAAAGTACTCCGTGAGAGAGCCGTGAGAGAGCAAGGTGTCAAATAAACAAAGGAAAAATTGAAAAAAATTCAATTTTGTCTCTCCCACTGAGTACTTTTTTGGTAAGAGGAAACTAAGCATTAAGTGGGCAAATTGAATTATCAAAAGCGTACGATTACATGTATTGGTGTAACATTCTACGTAAAATAGTACGAAATGTGCATCTTATACAAAGTGTTGGGGAATTTAGTACCAATTTTAAACTACTGCGTCGTGGATGCCTCTCATTTAATTCTGTTCTCGTGCCTGTTCTTAGAGTGCGTTGATAGTACGAAATACCAGTCTAGGTATAGTTTGGTCTAAGATTATCATAGAGATGATAACAGATGGCGTAGCAACGCCATCTGTTATTATCTATCTGAAGATTATTGGTAGTTTGTTTGTTGAAAACTCTTAGATAAAAATGCATGAAAAATGAAAAACTTTTTTTATTTGTTGAAAGATACGAGAGTATGAGACAAATTCTTACTTTTTCGAAAAATAGATGAAAATATCGAATAATAACAAAATAATTGGAATGGCGAAGATTACAACATAAATTATGCAGTAATTGCGCCGGTGCTTTTGAGCATTGGTTCTGCATGACTCACAGTTCAAATTGCGGACATTTTCTGATTGCTTCCCGTCAACATCCAATGACACCACACCTGTTGGCTGAGTTTTCGTTTCACTGTTTCTATTAATCATCGGAAGCTGTTCTTGTTCATACTTTTGAAAATTATCAGAGTGAAACAGCTCAACTATTTGTGCGGCAATGTAAACATTTGATTTTTTCGAATCGATATCTATGAGTTGATATTTCCTTAATGCATTGCTGGCTCTTAACGATTTCTCTTGGCATTCCGAAGCGATTCTTAGCACTTGTAATTCAAATGAGAAATTTGAGCCGTTTAAAAATTTGATTAGCGTTTCAGCGAAATTATCAAATTTATGCTGTTCTCGAGAGTTCATGTCGGTTAAGACCAGAATTCGAATTGGTTTGTTTGCATCCAATGTTTGCAAAATTGATTGAAGCATTTGTACGGCCGGCGTTTTATCTGTTTCAACAGTGAGCAAATGGACGAGTTGCGAATTGCCGTTGGAAATTTTCGAGAACACAAGTGGTATGATCTTTTCGGCGAAGCGACAATGCTTCTTCGCCACAAACACATTTTCATGAAGGACGAACACCGTCTGAATAGGATTCGGATTGGAGTTGCTGTTGCGGCCAGATCTGAGTGCACCGGTGAATTGTCTCACTTTATTTGCAGCTGCGGTGATCTGTTTCAAGGAAAATATCGATTAGTCGGACAATTTTCATTTAACAAATTGCACGAATTATGAAAGTGATCAGAAAAAGGAACGCTTTCAGTGATTGATCCTCTTGAAGTCAATAAATCAAGATCCAACTGGAGTACAGGTACTTACTAGAGAATTCCTACTTTTCCGTGGCTCTGCGGGATTGCACATCGCAGTAATATTTTCGAAAATTCCCGTTGCAGCATCTATGCAAAGTAAACAATGAGTTTCTGTTCTGTATTTTGATATCGTTTCCTCTAAAATACTTACGATCAGCAACATCGTTTTTTTGCTTTTCATTGATATGTTGTAAGTCAATCGGTTGATCCACACTCGATTTCTTTTGTAGATGAAGTTGGAGTTTTTCGTCTGTTTCCTGTGCAAAAAGTAGCCCAGCTTCTAGCTTTTTCTGTTCCTCCAACTCTAAGCGTAGCTGCTGTAATCGGAATCTCTCATCCCGTTCTTCTTCTTCTCGTCTAACACGATATTCTTCCTCTCGCTTTTTACGTATTTCATCTTGAAGCTTACGTTCATCTTCTCGTTGAAGGCGTTCCTCTTCTTCCTCTCGCTGAATACGCTCTACTTCCTCTCGCTTTAGACGTTCCTCCTCTCGCTTTAGACGCTCGAATTCCTCTCGCTTAAGACGCTCCTCTTCCTTTCGCTTAAGACGCTCCTCTTCCTCTCGCTTAAAACGCTCCACTTCCTCTCGCTTATGACGTACCTCTTCCTCTAGCTTCAAACGTTCCTCTTCTGCCTCTCGCACATTACGCTCTCGTTGTCGACGTCTACTTTCTTCTTCTCGCCTAAGATGTTCTTCTTCGCCATGTTTCATTTTGTTTGCTTCTTGCTCTCGACTTCTGCGTTCTTCTTCGCCCGCTTTCATTTCATGTGCTTCTTCTTCTATTCGTACTAGTTCTTCTATTCGCCTAAGACGTTGCTCTTCTGCCTCCTTCTTCCTACGTGCTTCTTCTTCTTGCCGCTTACGTTTTTCTTCTCGCTTAAGACGTTCCTCTTCTTCCGGCTTAATCCGTTCTTCTTCATCTTTTCGCTGAATAAGTTTTTCTGCCTCTTCTGCTTCCCTTTTCCTTCGAAGTTGAATTTCTGTTTCTCTTTTGGTGCTGCGCAGAAACTCAACCATTTGTGCGGAATCGTTATTGATATTTTTCTTTGCGATTCCAACCAGCAAATTTGATATAATCTTTATGTTTCGAGTAGAACTTTTGATAGCTAACGCATCTTCTGTCATCTTAAAGTACGCAAAAATTTGATCCACAGCTTTATTCGCCTCAGCTGTACCGACTACTTTCAAAATTGCGACGTGATCAATAATGTGAGCCAATTTTGTTTCAATTAATTGGTGAAATTTAGAAAGAGATAATTGACTTTCTACGATTACTTTGACATGGACGTTTCCCAACTTAACCGTACCAGTTGGTACTACTTTCAACCAAAAGATATTCCATCCGGGCGAAAGCGTAATTCGCATCTTTCCGTCCGCATACCAAGGATATTTTAAAATAATTGGTTTTTCCAATTGGAGTGTCTGGTAGTTTGCGAAACAATCTGATTGGAAAAGAGTCGCAATTGCACTTGATATTGTTTCATTAGAGGATGTCGCTGCTATATCACAAAGATTCGTCGCAACGGTGTTGTTAATTTGTAACAAATAGGACAGTGCTCTGGTATCAGGCTGTTCTTTTGATGTAAACAGTCTTAATGCTTGCGAGTTGATCATCATTTCTGTTGTAGCCAAAAAGTCAACCACTTTCTTCATTTCCTCCTCTGCCCTTTCAGGGTCGCTGATCGAACCATCGCATACAGTTAAGACGCGAATCGGTTGGCCGGGATAATTTTGTTGTATTGACTCCAAACATAAACGAAACATCCGAATTGCTGGTCCGATACAAGTTCTACCTCCACTCTGTATATCTGACGTCTTTAATTCGCTGAGCGTTAGATATTTCCAGTTAGCTTTCGACGAAAAATTAATCAAATCGATCCCTTTGTTCCAATTCAGTTTCGACATGACCAATGGCAGAATTTCTTTCACAAATCGTGCTGTTACGTTTCCCATTGATCCAGATGAATCGAGTATAACTACTGTTTGTATGGAATTCGATACAGTTGCACCCTTCACATCTATCGCACCCATGTATTTATTGTTATTTATGGGATACAAGTGAAGTTCATTTTTATTTTGATTGATTTCCATCGTTGTCCGTTGTTTGCCGCAAACTTTACCTGTTTGTAATTATAAATCTAAATTGTAATGAAAGTTTCTTCCGTGAAGATTGTCTCAAACATACAAATTTGTTGATGTTAATTTAGATGATGTCAATTCAAGTGTGGACGTACAGATTACTACTTGATAAACTATAAATTCCGACGGTCCTCTATCAACACAAGAAGAAATACTGAAAAACTTGAGCGAGCACAACGTCATAAACACGTTTCTGAACTGACAACAGATGGCACAACTACATCAATTAAAATTTAAAAAAAAAGAAACCTCCAACAATTTCTGTTCAAACTTTTTACAGTTTTCTCGCTTTTAATATTCGTAACTTCATTTTCTATGTAATGTATTTTGGACACGTTAAAATCCCGTATATAGCGATGTTTCGTGAAGGAATCCACACGAAAAGTAATAAAGATTCTCATTAGACGGGGTACACGATATAAGACAGAAAAGAAAAACTCGAAACTGAGCTCGCAATAGCTTATCTTTAAAACAAAAAGCAACTAAAAAAAACCAAATCAAACTACAAAACACTTAAAGCACAAGAAGATCCCATTACAAATAGTATACTTGCATTTTCATGTGATAATTTACATGAAAATGGAAGGTTACTAACGTGCACATAGACAAAACCATCATCTCTGGCACTATCTTAATTTTATCTTAAGTTGTAAAAGTTGGATTGTGTATGCATTTCGGATATATAACGGTAAAATGCAGAAAGCGTAAAGAATAAAATGGCAAAGTGCAGTGCATACCGTACCCAGCGACATGATGAAAAAAACAACATCCAAACACCATTCAGTGTATTTCATATGAAGCTCGATGTGCTAAGTTGGAATGAGAAAATATTTTCGAAAATCTTTTGGTAGACGGCATAAATGGTGTAGAATTGAGAGCATCGTGAATAAGTATAACGTAATTTGTACAGTTTCATTTGGTGTATTATACGCGTGTACATAGAAGGTACATGGAATAGGTGGGGCATTTTGATTCTCATGGGCCCCATTTGAAGCTGCAAGATTTTCTACTTATTTCACAAGTATCTAATGTGCCTTCTTCTGCTAAACTATACAGTATTCCATGCAAGTACAACATCATTGCTATTGCATGTTACATTTGAGATGACGACGATGAAATTGAAATGGTAAATGCTTTAGATAATTTAATTTGTTTTATATGCAATGAACGGAACTAGGAAATGCAAGCGGCATAGACATGTACTGGTAAAATTGTTTTAGAGATATGAGGACCATGTGCTCAATTAAATTATGAAATAAATTATTTCTATCCGACCCAGACATATTCGACATTAACTGGAGTAATCATCCACAGATTTCAATGTACGTAGAGACTGACCAAGACACCATGGAGCTAATTTTTGTATCTTATATCTGTATAAAGATAGAGGGAGAGATTATTGAATTCTATCAGAAAGCAATTTGCAGATGTTTCGTTGAGGCACATGATAATGACATAGATTTTGTGATTCGATTCTTTCACAGACCGCAAGCATATCAGGATTTTACGATCAGATCTATTACTTCATTCGATCTTTGTAAAGAAATCGATTTCAAATCTCTTACTTCGTTTTTTTAAGATGTCTGTTATATTATATAAGACAGCATTAGTCCTTTATTTCTGAAGTCGTTGTTGAAAACAGATGATATAGCCGTCCGTGACAGATTTATCGACTGGCAAGCAACTGATACCAACATAGGAACACAATATTAAGCTCTACTCAGGAATTCGTTAAATGCTCCTATTTCAAACAAGCTCTTACAATCGATGTACGAAGACTATAGCTCGAGTCACCCCAGTCTCTGAGTGCAATGATTTCTCAGTACTATACTTAAAAAAAGAACACTTCAGTGCTCACCGTTTTAAAAACGAGCATGTGAAAATCGTAAATGGCAAAAGATGTCTTTCGTTTTCGAAAAAAAAACTCAACTCGACACTTCATTGAATAATTTTTGCTGTCACAAAAAAAAGATCTGAAAAGCGAACATTTCCAAAAAAAAAAATGCTTTTATGTCTCCGTCGGTGATTGTTAGGCAATTGTGTTTGTCGCCTTGATTTGTCATCCATCATTCAACATTGTTAAGCGTTTTGGTTGTCCTCTTATTTTCTAATTTATAGCTCGTCTGCACATTTTCCCACCCATAATCAAAATTTTCACTCGCTTTTCTATATAAATATTTCAGTCTGCTCTGCACACATATCCATTTGCAATGTATGTATTGTGTGTCAAATGTAACATTAGTCGGTGGTTATTTTATAATCAACGAAATGTACACATACGTACACCTACACCCCATACTATAAATGAATTTCAGTTTGTACAGTTCTGTGATTTTGATATCTTATGAATCTGTGGAATCGTCATGGACTATTATGATAAATCGTCTTCGTTCACTTTAATGAAGCTCCTCCGTAGAGTAATGTTTATCTTGAATTTATGTGAATCTATTTATTTTCATTTCGACACACACTGTCATATTAGATATATAATATTATGTAAGCGTTTCAGCTGTTGTTAATGTACAGGGATTGGTGAACAAATGTTTCCCAAATGTTACTAACTTGCTAATAAAGCTAAAATTACAATACAATATCAGGTAGAGCGAGAACTGTACTATAAAGTTGCTAATCATTTGAATTATATTTAAACAGATTCTGTCCATCATATCATCACCCATGACAAAAAGGTTTCCAATCTGGGAACATTCTGGTAATTCGTTTATAGAAAAGTCCATTGAACCGAATAAGTGATATTAATATCGTTCTACACCTACACATATGATTATATGATTATATCCATCACAGCCTCTGCCAGTGACCTATTGGGGCGTGAATTTTTCGCCATTGATAGGCATAAGATGTCCGTTAGTTATTGCACAATTTAGACCCAAATGGAAATTATCACTACTCGACGCGACACCTAACACGTTTAAGTTATGAATCCGAAAACCTATGAGCAGTAGTCGGTCCTGATTATAAAATCAAGATGAAAATAGTTCTAGTTAGTCAGGATCATGAGCAATGCCCGTGGGATGCTCAATTTCTCAATATTTCTAGTCTATAACTTTACAATCATTCGTTAGCATCAGCAGCGAGACAAATTAACGGTAACATACGACTGATGTGGTTCTACATATTAAGTATGAAAGTCAAAACAAACGAAGTACAAGATTTTTTTTTATCAAACACTAGCCAATACCCAATCACCATAAGTACACCATAAGTAACAGATTTAATAGGTAGATTGCTTGCCGTTTGGCAGCACAATCCAAATAAGAATGCACAAGAATCAAGTTTGGAAATAAGTTGAGTCAGTCTGAAGTCGAAAAAATTGTAATTACATTTAACAATACATATGTAAAAGGTACCGGTGACAAAAGGGAACTAACAGAAATTTCATTCAGTTTAATATAGAATTTTCTTTGTTTTATTACCATTTCTTTGCCATACCAATTTTTGGATGAAAAAAAAATATGTAAAAAAATCGAATGGGAACGCTAAACCGGAGAAAGAATCGGAAGATTAAACTTGAATGTGCTCATCGTCAATATGCATAAAAATGCTATGTTTGTTATGTATAAGTATGTATGTATAATCGTTTATCCAAAGTACATCCACTTTCTGAATGCGAACTGTAATCTGCATAAAACGTACGTTATTATTTCCAATCCTCTGATACTAACATAACCCATCCGATTCATAAAAACGTAGGTACCAGCTCGAAACGACTCATCTACGAATAATAGAAGTAATACCCTTTTTAAATCCTTTCGTTAAATTGGATTAACTCTGCGAAATCAATTAAAACGATTTCGTTTGTCATTAAAAATAATTGGAATGTATGGTAATGCCAATTGTTTTAGACACGTGATATTATATTTTTAATTCGAAAAACCTTCTCTGATAAACCACTGAGAGTGGATGTAATGGATGTAGGTTTTCAATTCGTATATTTTATATTTCCTTGTTCATATCACATATCAGACTTTGATTTTTTCCCCTGTCTACACACAAAGGTATGTTTCACGCATATATGGGCGAATAAAATGGTTATACATATTAGCGACGCACGAACGGAAAATTTAAATCATTTTAGAGTAATACAAATAAGTCAAATCCTCTTGTTGAAATGGTTTTGGAAATATTTTGGAAATATAATAACGTTTATGGTGTGGGATATTAGGTGCTGCGAGTGTATTTATTATAAAATAATAGAGAATATTAGAGATTCGTTGATGTATACACTCGATTCGACACATAAACAAAATGTAATTAATTTGTTTCGATCCATTTTTGGTGATGTAAATTTATGTCTGGTTTTGGAATCACATATGTTCCAGGGTTTACGTAAAATAATTCAATTCGAGAATAATACAATTCAGTTAACCATATTAGAATGGAGCTCATTTATGGTTGTTTGAAGCATAAATTGAATGAAAATCGAAATTGTTAATCAACCTGTTCATATATTCGAGTTTATGTTGCTGGTTGATTATTTTTTTTTTTTTTTAATATTTTCCTCAATTTAAGAGCTGCCATATTGTTGATCATTAGTTTGCATACAAAGTGTTTATATGGCGCTTGGCAACAGTTAGAATACTTCAGTCATAATTGTAATAAAGAGTTGTTTCATTCACAATAAAATATTATAACTTGAGCCCATAAACCTTGACTTTTTTAAGAGAAACGGTTTTTTCGAAACGAAATACTTTTATTTTCCAATAAACTGAACCCGAGCCATTTTTCTCATTTTTCTTAATAGTAAAAGTCAATGGTCATAATGTCCTGTCCGTTAATGTTTCTTTTTTATATTGCTAGAGCATAAAACTAGGGCTGGTTGGTGATGTCGTAATTTACTATCCTGTCCATAAATTAGTTCGATCGCTAGTTTGGTTTTGTTAATCACATGCATATCTCCCCCAACTTTAACAACACGATAATGTAAATCGGAATTGAAATTGAGCTCCAGCAAATTGTGATTGTTGCAACTTTTACCGAATTGACCGTGTATTAGTACCGCATTCATCCTAATTTACTAGCACAATGTCAACCCAATTGATGCGATATCGATCAAAAACTAAGATTTGTGTTCGTAGAACCGCAATACCATTTTCTCCGTTATATCTGTTCCAATTACAATGTTTCTGCTTTTGGAATGCCGCAAACAACAAAATAGTGCAGGTATGTTTAACTTTGCCTAGAAATTATGTTTTCTCTGCAACCAAACACATCATATGCGGTTTTAGGTTTGGCTGGGAAAAGGGGGTGTGGATATACTAACAATATACAATGAACACTTTTAACACTCTTCACACACACAAGACAGAAGTTATCTACGACATATAAATTCCACATAATATCATAATAGTTCTTCAGAGGAATATATGAAAACTCTTGCAAGTACATTTCAGTGAGTTTCAAAAGTGAATCATATACGAGTGCAGTGTGTGTAGGTGTTATAATAGCGAGATTTCTAAATGAAATGTTATATAACGCGCCAAAATAAATTTCTTCGTTATAAATTTCGTAAATACGACACAAAGCATCATAAATATAAGAGCGAAAATGTTTCAAAAAACTTAGAAACAGTAAATTCTGTGTGTAAAAACTTTTTAGCTTTTAAATAGTGTGTTGGGTTATATTTCACCGACGAAAGGGAACGGAAGTTATTCGTTCCGAACTGTTCGAGTTTTATAATATCACCACGCTTTAATGCCATTCACGAACATCTCTGACGATGTACAAAGTAAATTGAAAAGCTTCAATTAGTGGTAAAAATTAAAATCTCAAAGTAGTGCAAAGTTTTCGGATTGTGTTCAATTATTTGAAACTATTAGGATGAAGAAAATTGAATTTATTATTTCATTGGAAATCTTTCTGCTTGGATTTGGATATAATTGAGTGGTGTTGAGTAGCATTCGTATTTATAGCTTTGGCTTCATTTATTTATGCAATATATTCACCGACTTTGAATTAAAACGGAGTGAATCAAGTGAGCCCTTCAGGGACTTTCGATTGATTTACGTTGTTGATAAAGCCAGTGAATAGCGCTGGACCCGCCCATTGAGGTTGGTGGAAAAGTATTGTTCAGAGTTACAATAAATTCTTCAAACACCAGCAACAAACACGTCCCAGAAAATCATTTTCGCACTACTCTAAGGAGTTAAATAAATTTTCGACTGAAAGTCTTTGAAAGTTCAAACAACCACATAAAGAATTAAATTTAGAATTCACCATGCACATGGCAAACAATCAGTAAAAACGACTGGGTGACACATCGCATGAATATTAACCATGACAAAGAAAGTTTGAGAAAGGTAGAAGAGCATTAAAACTAGATCGTTTTGAAATAAAAATCAAATTTCTTTTTCGAAGAAACCATTGAATTGTCCAGGGAAACGATTTCGGTGTTGGACGAAGAACAATGGTCTCATATGGAATTGATGATTTTTTGGTTATTTGATGTCAACAGAAAATGAAATTCATGCACTTGAAACGGCAATACAAACATTTTTATCAAATAATTTCAACAGAAATCCAATTCATACGCAAAGCATAGAAAAGTTTTGTGAAAAGAAAAACCGTTCAGTTCGTGAGTATAATTAACCATTTAAGTCGCTTATGGAAATTTAAGGCACCCCACTCTGTTGATACGTACGTGGGTATGACATTTGAAATGGAATTAATTAAATCCGCAGAAATAGATACACTTCAAAAGTACATAATGTTTGAAACGATGAACATTCAAATTTTGATCCCTATTCGTAATTAAAATCCTCGACACGTTTTATTACCCAATTACAGAAAATACACTCGAAAATTAGAAAACTTTTATTGATTTTTCACACAGAACAACTCAATTTCATGTTTATACGTTTAGGAAATGTAAAAGCGAAAGGAAAACCGAAAAAAGTATAAAATTAACGCAAAAAAAAGCAACAGCGGACAATTTAATGTGTGTCCTTCTGTTTAAGGAAAAGAATAATGTTGATCCTCTTAGAGTGAATTTTAGGGGAAACTTTCCACTCTACAGCAACAACAACCGAAAAATTTATATTTCAAGCAAATACAAATTAATGGAGCAGAAAATCTTCTTCCTACTTTTCCAACCATGATTCTGTTGTCTGGCTGTGTGTAAGGAATGGTATATTCCATTTATGTATCCTCTTTGGAAATTTCGATACTCACTCGTATCTGTTTTCCTCTATACCAAATTCAACATGATTGTTTGACGACGGAAATAATTAATATTAAAATCGAGATTAAAATTTAATCAAAACAAAGATATTTCGGGGAAGTGGGTTGTTGTTTTATTAAGTGTGTACAATAAAATTGGCGCTTAATAGCACTGTAGACATAGAGGATATATTTTTAGATATAAGTTACATTATATATATATGGAAATTAATGGCACAAATATGTGTATCTTGACGGTACCTTTTTCAAGTGTTTGTTTTGGGTTTATGTTATCCGAATTATGGAATTGGTTGTTGTGATGTTGTTTATGTTTTAAAATTAAACTTTAGCAAATTTGTTTAATTAGATGGATCGCAAATACATCACCATCACATGTGGCCGGCGTCATGAAAATTTATTTTCATGAAATTTAATAGTTAAATTTTCAAGCGTAACACAAAAACAAATATTTTACAATGTTGTCGTTAGACTCGTTACACAGCTCTGTGTGCACGTCAAGCGAGTTAAGGAAAACTTAGTTTATTTATGTGGCAGTAGGTTTATACAAATAAAGAGGGGAGAATATTTGCCAGCTCGAAAGTTAGACAATAAGAGCATTCTGAGAAATGGCTTAATTGAAACTAATTCGATTTATAATTGAACTAGCAGAAAA
The DNA here is from genome assembly GCF_014529535.1 of Bradysia coprophila. NCBI lineage: Eukaryota > Metazoa > Arthropoda > Insecta > Diptera > Sciaridae > Bradysia > Bradysia coprophila. The sequence goes on from NW_023503616.1 coordinate 6,875,461, forward strand.
GTCGACGACCTGATCCATTTTAAAGAAATTGTTGTTTGACGATGCGTACTGAACAATTTATCGATCAGTCGTTTTCCCCATACATGGACTTTTAGACCGATGCCAGCTAAAGTAAAAAAAAAGTAACAAATAAATCAATCACCGATAAAATGTCAGTATATCCTTGTCTGGTATATCGTCCAATGCACTGTATACAAATCCAAACTAAATCGTAAACAACTCATTTAAATATCAATTCCTCCAAATCGTCATTAATCCTCATCAGTTCAGAAGTTTTAAATAAAATCTCGAATAAATTATTTACATGATAATTGATAAACCCCGTCTAATTACCATATATATCCATGTTCCATTTAAAATTGGAAACCATTTCTAATTCATGGTAGCGATGGTTCGCAACACACAATTTCTATTTTCATGTTCATATACATTTCTCATAGCCCATTTTATGATAATAATTGTTGTATAGAAATAGAATTATAGCGAAAAACGTTTCCAAATATTGTGCCGAAAATGAATTACCGTTTTGGTCTGGCCGGGTTTTCTAAACTGATTTTATTTCCAATTACAACTGTGCATAACATACAATCGACTACAGATTGTACATATATATATAATAAATACTTGAACCTAAATGAAATGGCGATGCTTAACAAACATGCATTATACATGTATATATACAATATAGAGATAACCATAATGTGGTATTATAGACGTTGTGCTTGAATACCTTATTGATTAACCATTTTCATGTTTTTAAGAGTTTTGCCAAAATCAATATCTAAAAGTTTTATTTTTACTGTTTTATTATGAATACTCTAGATGTGCTTCGCACATAGTACCCAATATGGAAAAGGCGATGAACAGCAGTTTGTAATCTTGTAAAATAAGCATTTTTTATGATGATTTATAATATTTTATATTATATGGGGACAAGAGAGTTATTTTCATGATGCCAGACGACGATTTTTTTTTGTTCTCGTAAACTATAAAATTAAATAACTTCAAAGATACGGCAACGATTTTATATTATAGTTGGAAATCTTACCTTCTACTTTTATGTCGAGTCGCATACAAACAGTTTCTATTGCCAATATTCTTGTTATTCTCTGGATTCTATTTTAGCCAATCTGAAATGGTAGAAAAAAAACCATTTTTCAATAGTTTTGTCACGTAGGATTTTTCTTTTAAATTTCAATAAGAAATTTTATATGCAAATCTAACTCTATACATTATGCGGATGTGATTTGTTTGGTTTTAATTTAATTGTTTTGCAGAACATCGTTTTACTGTTTATTCTGCATAGGGAAAGGGGTTCGTTTTTTTTTGTTTTTACAGACAGGACTGTGATATTTTTCATCATTTCCTTTTATTTCAACAAATTCCGTTATGGTGACATGTCTAAAAATATGCCAGTCTTCATTTCGTGAAAAAAATTTATGTTTTTGTGATTTACGACAATTTTATGATTGTCTAAACAATGCGGTTAGAGCTATAGAATACTATAATAAATATTGATCAATATTGATCGTGAAAGCCTGAGTTGAATATAAAATAAAGTTATATCGAAACTGTGTATCGAAAACTGTATTTTCCTGAATATGGGTAGAATTTCTGATGACGGATCAATCAGATTACAAACTCATAAAGTCGTCTTGTCTTATGCGGTTACAAATCAAGAATCATTTGAATATATGAATCGCCCAAAGCCACTTACAGTGGAGGTGTGACGCAAGTCCTGTTATCCACTTACAAAAGAACTGACATCGATGTAGGTGACGCTTACAGATTCGACACGCAAAAAGATATGCGTCACAAATGGCAGCTGATGAGGAAAGTACGCGAAAGTTTTATCAACAAAAATCACAAGTGGCAGATGATTCAGCTTTCTTCCGTTTGAGCTATGAGCGTTTTGAGTGCCTCAAATTTTCGATTTTTGTCAAATTTTCGATTTTCGTCAAATTTTTTATTTTCGTCAAATTTTTATCAACAAAAATCTTACCAGAAAAATTATAGGAAGAAAATTATAACAAAAAAAAATTGCGTCACAAGTGGCAGATGTTGGAGGCAAGGAAAATTTTTATAATTGTGATATACATTGCTTTAAAGAATGGAATTCAAACGGAAGAAAGCCGAATCATCTGCCACTTTTTGACGCAATTTTTTTTTATAATTTTCTTCCTAAAATTGTTCTGGTGTGATTTTTGTTGATAAAACTTTCGCGTACTTTCCTCATCAGCTGCCATTTGTGACGCATATCTTTTTGCGTGTCGAATATGTAAGCTTCACCTACACCGATATATCAGTTCTTTTGTAAGTGGATAACAGGACTTGCGTCACACCTCCACTGTCAGTGGTTTTAGGCGATATCAAATCAAAAAACATGTCGAGTTTCACGTTTCTCTCTCTGTAGTAATGTATGTTCTGCAGATAAGGCTTTCAGAAAGACTGTGAAAATGATGAATGCATTTTAATTTCGTATCGGCAAACAATTTAATAACGCAACTTCATATAAACGCACTTCAAATGTTTCACGAAAGCTTTTCAATATAGTTTGCATTTCTAATTAAACTTTAAGCAAGTGTAATGTGTAAACTTTATACTTATGAATTTAAGTTTTAGAATATATAAAATACACAATGGATATGAGAATATAACACACAACATTATACAATGCATATCCTTCATTCTTTAGTTGGAGTTACTAGTTAAAGTTAAACAAAAGGGAAAAAGTCTCTATATTACAGCTATATTATAGCTCTCCTTTAAACATAATTCCACATTATGTGCATATAAATATTAAAGTATTTTATATATAATGCATGCTGTTAATGTAATCAAGTAGTAGTTATTTTCACGATTATTAATTTAATGTTGGAGGAAAATTTATTTACGATATTATGAACAATAATTGTATAAGTGATATGGTGAAACACGACATGAAGCAATCAACGGATATTCAGGAAAGAAAATGCTCACGTATAATAACAGTAATGGTGTAACTATTACAAATTACAAAACAAAAATTAAAATTATTTCAATTTGGATGAATTGTAGATTTGTTCGTTCTTTTCATATTCAACAACAGTGTAGCATTTCGTTGATGCTTACAATTTATTAAAATTAATTTATAGATCAAATTACATTGTCATCATGTGATGAGTTACTGAAGGTATTTTAAGTCAAGCAAACTGAGTCGGTGGTGCAAATTTATATGATGAAACTTCACACCCAGTAAAACTATCTTAGAAACGTTTTTCTGATTCGATGCAATTTCGTCAACCCACTCCTCTTTGTATTGACCTCGAAGTGAATGTTGTGCACAAAATTGTATGACCTTCTTGAACAATCTTAATATAAAAAATATTTGTTCAATTATTTGAAAAACAGAAGTCGAAACTTAAAATTTTGCAAGATCTCGTAGAACTTAATATTCACAATGATGTCGTTGTTGGAAAAAAGTCTAAATTTAACTTCGTAGAACATCATACCACTTTTCAATCAGACATCAACTATCGATAAGAATTTATCTTTGAAACCGTTTATCACTTATCACTAGTTAAAGATAAAGCACGACTAACCTATTCAATTTCTAACCTCCATTTCATTTAAAAGTTTAACAATTTATCTTTTTCATCATTATCCTGAAACATGTCCCATTGCGCAACGAAATACACAACAGACAATTTTCTATCACTTTTGAACTTTTACGTTGTTCACACATTGTACATTATATGATCGTTGATATTGTAATTGAAAATGTAACTACAACCGAAAAGTAACGAAAAAGAAAAATCCCTAACTCATTTCAATAAGTAACTTTGCTTTTTTAATTTAAAAACTTTCGGACCAATGCTTAAAATTCGTATTTGATATTCAACTTAGATAACACAAGTTACTCCGTGTACTAATACTTTTTTCCAACAAACTGTCTTTTCTTTCCTTTTTCCCTTATCCAATGTGAAAAAGGAACTTCGCTTACATTGTTTTTTTTAATTATAAACCGGAAAAGACAGTTTTCTTCCAATTTGAGATTCTCTTAACGTACTGTAAACAGACTTTTTTATGTGCAGAAAATAATGAACAAGTTGCTTATGTTGTTCTTATATATAACATGAATTTATAAAGAAAAAGAAAAGCAAGAAAAACTTGGTTCGGATGACTTAAACTTATAACCTGGCTTTGAAGTCTTTCGTCGACCTTTTTTCTTAGAGAAGCAAATTGTTGATGTGAAAGTAATGCCTGCGTCATGTTTGACAAAGTGTCAGATACTCTTTTATGATAAAACTGTTATATAACTTCCCTGGCCATTCAAAAAATCATTTAAAAATGTTTCGAACAATCGAAAAAAGACTCATCTACGGGTCAATGGTTGTTTCAAACTTAAAAAAGACTCACCTACGTATTCTATTCAAGTTGTTCCTTTTACAGCCGTTTATGTTATTGTCTCCGCACTCCGGCATTCCATTTCTTATAACTTCCCTGCACACATATTGACTCTACTGCAAACGACAACGAAATAAACAAGTCACTTGTCTAACAAGTGATTCCCAATATAATATTGATCCAGCTCTTTCTACTCCAAACAATAACAATTCATTCGTCAATATATTTTACCGCGAGCAATTGGATTTAGGAACCATCTCGTTTGAGAACGATTACCGAGGTAACTGATAAGCGGTTTGTATATTCTAAACTTTGAATATTAGTTCTTATCTGATCTTCTTTCTCTGGTATAAAGTAAGATTGAATTTCTGCCACCTTCGCTATCAGTACTTATAGCAAAAAATGAAGCAAGTCTCATATAATTAGAATCTACGATCCAAACGGCGAGGTGGTGCACCCAAGAATGCTATTTTGTTATACACACCATTAGTAAGAACTATACTATACATAGCCAATTTGCATAGTGAAGACCGAGCGCCCGGTGCACAGCAGCCAGCGTATAATATTATATCTACTAGTGTACATCTACATTACATCCCAAAACGATTTAGTTTATGCTACGATATGTTCAGGTGATTCTCGGTTTATGTCTTTTTATCGGATTAATGTTTTACATGTCTTATGTGACACAATTCTAAATCTAATTTCCAATGGAATAACTCTTCCCGTCAAGAAAAAGGTTATGGCAATCATTTTTATTCCTTATCTTTTACCATTAAAAAAAGTGTTGATGGTTAGTTTCAGAAATTTAACAAGTTTCCGTATCTGTAAAGGATGTGACGAATAAAACTTAACAGCAACTTTACCGTCCACGGATTTGGTCGACACTTGCACTGAATATGAGTAGGGTCAGAAGACCTACTTATTAAGGGAAAAAGCTGTGCTGTGTTTTAGGAATAAATATTTATACCTTTTAGAGAGTTCAAAGAAGGTGAGACACGTATATGAGATGTGCAGTTAACTTTAGAAGGAAGGACCTTTCCTTGTGTCGAAAGAATGACTCCGTGCGCTTTTGAGTTCTTTAAGATTTTCTTTGTTGTTTGCCATGAAAAGTTGTAAAACGAAAAGGTTTCCCGGAAAATACAATATTTTTTGAAAATTTATTCTGTTTTGGAAAGTATGGCTCATTACCGATATTTCATGGAATTTTTTCTTGAAGGAGTTAAAAAGGTTTCGGTATTAGGGTTCCACCAAAAATTCATCAAATTTGAAGCCAATACATTTTTCATAAATGAGGTGTAATTGGAAGTCTACATTCATGTACTTGATGATCCATGTTCAGGAGCCTGAGATATGGAAAGTAATGCATGAAAGAAGAAGAATATTTATTGAAACAATAAACATGATGCCCACTTAAGGTAGGTTGCTTATATACACAGCATTGCATATCGATCAGTCCATAAAGATATTAGAATTGCTATCAATAACTTTAATTTAGATTTAGATTGTTAAGTTTTAAATGGTCGAAAAATTGTAAAACACTCTTTCCAAACGTTCCTCTGCTACCTCTTTAAGGATTTTTAAGTTTTTCTAGATCAATAATAGATACGTGGCTATAATTTAGGATACTAGTTTTAGTGTTTCTTGCACAGACATTTCGTCACTACTACCTTCTCCTTGATTTCTGTTTAATGATCATGGAAAGTTCCATTTACACGATTTTTCTGGTTGACAGAATTCAGAAGGGAATCAGAAACAGATATCATATGCTATCGAAAGTAACGACAAGAATGAACCAATGAGCTTTTGTTAGTGTTCTCAATGATTTTGTTACGGTACCTATATACGATTGTTGTTTCTAAGAGGCTAATATCTCATAATGTTACCTGAAAGTTTTACAACTTTTCCAATAAAATTGGAATTTGTAACACTCACTATCGATTTCCGAACCGAAAACATCAAACCAGAACTGAACTGACGGTGATTGTTTGATTATGGAAACATTTACCAGCGTCATAAACATGAAACTTGACTTCAAAAACAATAAACTTCTCAGAAAGCGAATATCGATATGGGTTGTATCAAAAACAAAATAATTACAAGTTGAAATAAAACAAACGATGTACGAAAATTGGCTTTCTAGCTCCGTTTTTGCATTGCTTTGTGTTCTGCAAAAAGCTATCGTATACCCGTACAAAGCACGTATAAACATTGCATACATGTTATGTATATAGGAAAAATATGTACTTATATATGTAACAACAACTATTTAAATAGATACTGCTGACTGAATCAACACAACCGCTTTTTATATTTTTTTTTTCAACGAAAAATAGAAGCAAACGAGCTGGATTGGAGAACGATAGCAAATCGAATTTTCCAATCAAAAATTTTAATTAAAAAGTAATTGTTATGCAATTTGAAAAATATATAAGTATAACGAATTGAGACTGCATTTATTATGGCGTATGTTTTTTACTGCGCATTGTGTATTTGTTATTAAATGTGATCGATTTTGTAACGAAACACTTTATGATTGTTTACTAAAAAAACAAAGTGTGAGAGAGGCTGTTGATGTTCGGCGAATCACTACATAATACGTTGAGTGTCTTGACTTCTTTCGGTGCAGAGGCTTCGACCACTCCCTGTTTAAAAATACAGTAATGCTATGTACGAAAGCATTCCACAAAATTAATATGAAAATGAAATGGGTTCTCATTACAAATGATTTGCATCCTTCGCATAAAAGTTTCATTATATTGATGATAACTAACTATATATAAAATACGAAAGCATAATAGCCCATTCAAAAATCAACAAATTATAAGTTTTATTGTATAAATAATGACTTTGGTCGACAGCTATAATTAGTTGCGTACGTAAATATTTAAACAAATTCCTAAATACTACCCCGTTAGATTTTGTAGATTGTTTGCTTAAAATTAATATTATTTCCTCAAGCTGAATTTACGTAATTAGAGTTTTAAGTGGTTTTCTGTTTTGATGTTTATCGTATCAGTATTATAGTTACGCTAGTGGTCAGCTAGCATAATCTAAAAGCATCTGAAGTTGAGTTTATGTTGCGTTTAGTTGTTGCATGATCATGATGCGGCGCTCAATTAACTTTGCCTTCTAATAATAATAATAATAATACAACAGACAATTACCAAAAATATTAATTGAAGTGGATACTTTCATGCAATATTAATTAACTCTCCGTCAAAGTGTACCATGTTTTGCTTAATAACATACCCTACGTAGGGTGATTTATATCGTCATCGTCTTTTTCGTTTCTGTTCGACATTTCTTGCCTAGTTTTCTTCTTTTAATAAAACAATAAATTGGTTAATATCGATTTTGTAACAGGTATTTATTAATTTACAGCCCCAAAGTTTCAAATAATGTTATGGAAAATGTGTGTATACCTGATATATCCGTATGTATATATCCACATCCAACTGTTATTTTATACACATTGTGTGTTGCTATCATGTATTTTTTTCTGTACATTGTTGTTCAAGTATTTATACACAACTGAATGATGTTGCCTGTAAGAACTTCCCTATTTTTCGGTATAAATTTTTAAATTAAATTTTCAAGTTTATTATGTGAAGAATCGAATGTTGTTGGGTGTCACGCAATATGTCATACATCTGGGGGGTAACGAAGGAAAAATGTGTGTTATTGGTTTAAGTATATATTTTTTGGAACGAATATATAGTACATCGTACATATGATATTCGTTCCAAATGTGTTTTAGGAGAGAGTTATAAAATATTTTCGTAAGATGCGAAGAACATCCAAAAAAGACTGCTGAGGTGATCGAACTTATTTTAGCGAGCATTTTCGTGTCATGTTGTAACAGAAAGCGTAAGTTAATGCCTAATTGACAGGTAAGCTGAGCAGTGAATTTTAGATGTTCATTACCGTCTCAAAACGACATTAAGACATTTGAAGTGTGTATAAACCAATTATAATAAATTTTGAGTGTAAGTGCGAACATTAGTCATAAGATTGCGCTTGGGATGGTTCATCGAATCCGTCTAGTTCTCACCATGAGAACGTTATAACGTCAACAGACTTCTATACAAACTTTTTTCGACAACTCGATTCGACATGACAAACAATCGCATCTGATAGATTGGTCCCCGATTGACGATTAATTTTCAAGTCAATGGGATTTGCAATTTTAGTTTACTAGTTCACACGTAGATCAGCGATAAAATAGACATATTGAAGACGTCGTCTCTGCAAACAGAACACAGATGAAAGCACCTTTTAGAGTTAAATTTATTGTAAAAGCTGAAACCAATTTCAAATGTTTGAAGAAGAAAAAACTGAATTTTTCCAGTGTATAGCGTAAGTATAATATCACCTAATAAATAGCTCATTTTAAAGTTTACCAAAACACGATCTTTATATAAAACATAAAATATGATGTGCATTTCCGCTCAAAGTTTCCCATTCAACAAAAAAATAAAATAAAATAAAATCCTCCATACATCCCACCCATAAGTGAAGTGTATTTACTTGAATTCCGTTTATACGAAGAGACTAACAGAAAAGACTTTATAAAAGTACTTCCACCAACAAAGTTAACTAACTATAAAACATGCGAGGAGATGTGTACCCAGTCCTTTTCCTTACAAATTTTTATATTTTAAATTCTCAATCGATCCACTTGTGTCAATAAAAGTATTAACTTTATCTTCTTTAAAGAATTTTATTTTTTTTATATGGAAAAAAATATATGTGGAATAGATGGATTTGAAGGAGGCGAAGGGAAATGATACTTCTACGGAGTTTTAAAACATGGAACTTTGCAAATAGAACTAAGAAATTGTTCGGGAAATGTTATGAATTTAAAAATTAATATAAAAAAAACTATTTATATTGAAAGCATGCACTTAATATGTCTAACCGTTCGACGAGTTACTTGAATGTTTAGGACAGGCAGAAAACTTTTTAATATAATCGAGAAACTAGAAACAGTCTTCGAAATCTATTTTGAGTTTACTGACAACAGAACACTACGCAAGAATCAACTTCGAATATAATATTGCAAGCAGCGGATAAACGAGCCACATTTGTTGTTTATATACATTTTTTGATTAGATTGAAAGATGCGGAAAATCTGACTTCTCATCGAGTTTAGTTTCTACTTCTCATTTTTTACTCAATAAGACTTGTGGGAAGTACTTGTTTAGCGATTTAGAATATTGTTCTTAAATTGAAAACTGCTTTACGACGTCTCGATTAAAATGTCATAAACCCTGTACGGGCAAAAACCTTATATGTGGATCAAATTTCGCCATGTCGTGAAACAATTTTTGGCTAATAACTCTAAAACGATAAAAAATCACTTCCAAAAACTCTTATGACCCAGTACAGATTGAACGAGCCTCAACAACTTCTACTCTATTAAATGGTATTCAGGATCGAGGTGGAGTACCATCGCCTGTATTGGATATAAGATATTAGTTACTAGAACTGGGAAACGGTATCTCGGTCCTAGATGGAGTAAACGGTTGGAGACGACGTCGAGAACCTAGTTTACTACATCGAGAATTCAGATACCGGTTTCGAGTTTTATATATTATTATCATTTATTATTATAAATTGAGCGCCTTAAGGTTCGCTTGCTCTATCGCAAAGTGCACTTTACAGTAGAGTAATAAATTAAATGTATTTTACTGCTTGTCCCATGCGAAAGTTGAACATAGCAATTTGCTTCCTGCGATAATTATCGATTCTTAACTCATTCAGTTTTATGATACTCCCAGATTCCCTTGTTGCTTCGGCAACTGTTTTTCGACAAGTATAGTTGCATACCTCGCCTTCGACTCGGATATACAAGCTCTACTTTATCGGAAAGACAGTTACCGAAACTTGTTGTCAAAACACACTTGTGAGTTTACTTTTATCACAAAATGGTTACCTCAAGTAATGAATTGCTTCCGTCGCATCCAATATACTATTAGAAAAGGGTCATCGAATTTTTGGGCAAATACTGCTGCGAAACATGTCTACTGGTAGAGCGTAGATATAGAAGCATTCACAGAACGTTGCTGGCAGAGGAAAACAAGTTTTCGCTTAAATTTTTTGACGGATTTACCGTCAGAAATAACTTTTAAGAGACTGACCTTAGAATTACTAGCTCTAACAACATGCTCGATTTACAGTGACTCATAATGGTTCTCAGTAAATCTGAAGCAGAAGCAGCAGATTCGGTGCTGTGTAAGTAATTCACTGTCGCTGATATAAGACATAATCAGAAAAGCTATGCATTTATTTAAACCTTTCCAGGCACATAGTGGTCTGCCTGCTGTATTTTCTGGTGACCTAAATAACGTTATGGCCTCTTTTTATCTAATAAATTATTTTTAAGAAAATTTCGTATAATGATGACATTTTAAAAATAAGGTTTTACGAACACCTGCAGGGAATTGAAGAATACGTTCTTGTTGAATCTCGGGTTTTGTATGCAGATTAAAATTTGCATATTGTCATATTTTAAAATAAAATCAACTTCAAGGAAAAAGTAGGACGGATGGCTGGTGATGTTGAGACAACTTTGATTTAAGTAAAAAAAAATTGATTTTAGAATTGAAATTTAAGAAGGCAATGTTTTAGTTACAGGCTTGCAATATAGTTCTAGGTTTGAAAATGAATTCAATAGTGTTGAACTATCACTTCCCTATAAGCGGATTTACATCTGCAAATAAGAACATTTAGGCAAAAATGGCTTGCGGCGACTATTGGTAATTGCCACTTGAAATATGTAATTGAAAGCCATATTTAAAGATGTTGCAATTCCCTGCAATTCCCTGCCTGTAATTGGCATTGCACATCAGTTAATTGGTTAAGCTAAAGATAATCGTAACAAACGCCAATTCTCGACACTTCAGATTCCAGTTAAAATATATATCCATCTCCACCAAATTTCACCTGCTATTGCTAATTGCAGATGTGTTGGAGGTTTACTGTATTTCTACGTTGAATGATTGTACGAATGGTTTGTAAAAATGTTTGTGAAGCAAGGGTGCAATAATTAGAGGAGAATCGTTTAGTTTTGCACCGAGAGGGAACTCGAATTGAGATCGTTTGATGTTCTTTGTTAAATTGCATTATTTCACTTCACATACGTCATGCATATTAACGAATCTGTTACTTCTTTTGATTAGATTTTAGAACAACTTATACAGTGATCATAACGAGGGGTGACGCACTTCCATTTAATCCATTTAATCCATTTAATCTATTTAATATATTTAATCCAAAAAAAAAATTAGTTTTACCGAAATAATTAGGCTACCCACCTGAAAAATTTGTAAAGTAATTGCGAAAAATAGATTTGCACGATCCCCAGCTCGTTTAAGTACTCGTGAGGTATAGGAAATTTTTTTTTGTTAAAAATGTATTACATTTATTTAATCCATTTAATCCATTTAATCCACTTTACACCAAAAACTCCTAAAAGTGGATTTTTTCGCTTTTTAACATTGTAGTATGAGTTGTAGTACGTGGTTCGATCAAAATCAACCATTTTTAAGACTTTTACAGTATTTGGTAAAATGAACTTTTTTCCTATTTAATCCATTTAATCCAATTTTTATTCCATTTAATCCATCAAATCCATTTAATCCATTAAATCCATTTAATACATTTAATCCATTAAATCCATTTAATGCCATTTAATCCATTTAATCTAGAAGTGAGTCACCCCTCGGATCATAATCTATTTTTTTAGCTGTTTGTAACGGATGATACAGCCGTAGTAAGGGATTCAATTTATTATTATTTTTGACCGGATAAATCAGGATCAGATTATCGGTGGATTAATGTTCTACAAAATTTCTGTTTGAAATCATGTTCAAAAGTTACCTTACACAAACTAAAACTTTTCTTCCATAATACATACAATTAACTAATCATTCGTTATGAAATTATAATTTTTTTTTCACGGTGTACAAAATACAAATTCCAATATTTTCACGAAGCAATGTAAAGTAAAGTGAAAGTATTTTTGCTTTTATCAGACACACCCTAAAATTGAATAATGTGATAACGAAAATAAACTCGAAGAATTTATTCTGATATCAAAAATTTTTTATGGATGCTTAAGAAAACATAAACTGGAATTAGAAGGCATAAAACGAATCGGGGGAAGAAAAAAAATCAGAAATCCATATTAACGTATTTACTGGCGATATATTATTACTGAAAGTAAAAAACGTAATTCTAATCGAGCCAGTTGAAATAAAAAATTTCCAATAAACTTTGAAACGACATTATGATCTTTGCAAAACATTATTTTAATTCAATTTTTCGTGGCTTACGAAAAGAATTAAAACGGGGATCTTTTTAGCTACTTTTCGCATTTTGAAGTTATTTGTACAACTATGATAATGAATTTGTGTGGAGGATAAAGCCTAAGCCGAAGGCAAGTACTCACATGTGTCCAAAAAATATTTTTTTTACTCAAGTGACAAAAAGCATTGTTGGAGGTGTTCTCCAGCCTTTTAAAGGTGTCAGTGTGACTTAAGAGATGAAATGATGTTTTAGTTCCTGTAATTTCTAAATAGCCTGACACTCTCAGACTCATAGACAAAAGCAGTCGAGTCATAAGATCGAAAAATATTCAAAGTGGTATTTTCTAGACTAAAAATTCCTAACATGGATATAGAAATAGATTCCTAATAGCCGAACGTGGAATCGGATCGTTCTTTCTGACAACGAGCACTTCATCGATTCATTATTTTTATCGCAGATCAGTTTATCTAAGTTACGATTTCGACACGATTTTCCGCAGCTGTTATTATCGGTGGCGTGTGTCTGTTAATGTGTTTAATACCTTCTTTTTTTAATATCGACCCGATGTAACTAAATAAATAAAATTAATTATTTAAATAGACAACTGAAATATTTAACGTCAATTTTAATAAACGAAAACCTTACACCACGTACTCGCTTTAAATTTAAAATTTAATGCGATATCGCCCCCGAATTTTCTACATTAGTTCATCAAACTGATAGTACGTTTTTTCGTTACAAATTACCACTGGTAATTTAACCATATTTACAGCTCGGCCATCGAAAATGCCAATAATCAAAAATTAAACAAACTTCCACCGAAATGTAATAAAACATCATAATTATCGTCACCGTGAACAATTAATATCCCACATCCCATCATCGTTTCAAAAATAACAAATTAATCGTTCAAATTCAAAAATTAAAATTTACAAGGCGCAGGGGTGTAACTTAGAACAATTTTTATTGTCGCTGCTTAGAACATTTTTAATTTTTGTACCAGCCCTGTGGAATGTCGTTCAAAAACATCGAATCGTTTTTTAATTTTCTGAATGTTATAGTTTTCGGCAACAACGATTTTCTGTTATAGTAACTTTTAATTGTCTTCGGCAATTGCCTAACATCGATGGTATTTTACGACAATTTTTATGGTAAAGTGGTACACCCGTGGCACTGTGTCAGGTATTTAACATTATATACATCTATACAATACAACCGCACCGAATTCTCGAGAGTATGGGATACCACCAACGGTATACTATTTATATATGCACATAAACCATACTAAATCAACCGCAAAATTCGTGTGTATTATAATTAATATAAAAGAGCCAAAAGGTAAATGGTATAGCTGATTGCCGTTAAATGTTAATGAAGGTGGGAAATTTATGAGGTGTAGGAAAATGAGTGTGCCTAACAAATATGTGTGTTATAGTTTTGAATTTAAGTTTGGCTATATGCATAATTTAGATGATTTGTTTTTGAAAAGAATTAGAGTGTGTGATAGAGGGAGTGAGGAATCGATTTAATAAAAGTTTTAGGGCTTTTTCATATATCTATGTGATTCCAATGGAACTACATGGTAACCGTTTGCTTTTCTTTATTTAAATTTCAATTTCAACATAATTAGAGGTATAGAAAAAAAATATTCTTTAAAGTATACATACCATCGTCTGCATTATGGTACTTCAATATCACCGTTTTTCACATTTTTTTTTAAATTTAATTTTACACAAAATTTTGAAGTCTAAAGTACATCTAGAATTGTTCGCTAACAAATTTAAAATTCACAAACAATTTTTATTGTTTTTGAAAAATATTTTTTTCCCAAAGAAATGTTTTATCTTCAAATTCAATTCAAATGAAACATAAAATAACATAACTTATACTGTCAAGCATAAATAATACAAAATCTTCTTCTCCAAAAAAAAACTTTGTTTATTCCAATAATTTTCAAACAAAAGAACAAAGAGATAAGACACAACAAACGATTCTTATAATGAGCCAGTGATATAGCCACAAAAAAGATTTTCTTCTTCCTTTTTTTTAAACAGAAAAAAAGTCAAAGAGATTTCAATATATTAGTTGAACAAGTATAAAGTCCTTGTTAAAGTGGCATTTATACTGCATTGTCTATTTTAATATTGGGTAAAGTTTTCAGTCCTCACAGCTATTATCAACTACCGACCACTCAACCCGAGTCGCTCTTGTGAACTGTATTGAATGAGACTTTGCGAAAAATTTCTCTGAAAAGTTATCGCTACATTTCCAATGGGGATGCACAGTGACACACACAAAAACCACTACAACTGAACATTACGCTATGTGGAAATAGCTTCAAAATTTTGGAGCATGCGTCTTACGGAAATGTTGTCATGACAATTTTTTTTTTCGTTCAGCTTTGGGGTAGCAGCACATCACCATTCACCAGCACATATCCACATTGGAAAAGTCTACAGAAATTACAATCACCAAACACGACGATATGCACCCACAATGTATGTATATATCACTAGCTACCTACATATATATATATATATATATGTATATTTTTGCTCAATTTTAAATGTATAAACTGTATGGTACGAAATATGACACGACACTATGCATGGTACGATGTATCCACCAACTCTATAAATCTATACAAAAATACAAACCATCCATAGAACCCATTCTTTTATACCATTTTATATACAAAATAACACAGTCGAATATTTATTGTCTCCAAAGGGTGGTTCTTTTTGCAATTAAATGTGTCCTCGTGTGATTTGTTTTCGGGGTGCCGGGTAACATGTTGTAATTTCGCAAAGAAAATGTCTTCTGATTTGCTATTGTTTCCGTTTCTAACGGCAGTCGTAAGTTCTTACCATCCATTGTTTTATGCAAATTTTTTGCATTCCAAGACAATTTTCGGCTATATGCTCCATTTGTGGGCCACAATTATATTTTAAATTTCATTGTTTTTTGTGTATGCGTTTCATTTCCCGCAAACCGTTAGCATGTTTGCAAATGTTAACGAATTGGTAAAGTTTAGTGCATCTACTTTCACAAATTTATGCTCATTCGAATTGCTCGTCTAACCTAAATTAATTTCGCTTGTATTATAAATGAGCGCTAATTCAGAGGGTAGCATGCAAATTGTTTTCGTCGGTTTTTTTTTACAAAAATTAATCCCGATTACATTTATGTATCAACGTCAATGACACCACTTCTAGACTGTGTCAACGGCGAGGCTAGTTTATATTTTTGGCTGACAGAATTGTCGATTTGTTTTTGAATTGACAAGGGACTTCATAAATTATGTATGGGAAAATAACGTTCTAACGAGTCGTTATGTAAAAACAATAAATATTGATAAGATGCAAATTTGCCTGACAATTTCTTTTAGGCGTAAGAACGGTTGTTTACTTTATATACAGTTAAACATTATTTTCTACAATGCCAAAACCGAGTTTCTGGAGTTTACTCTTTCACACCTAACTCTATAAATATGTAAAAGAGTTAGATGGTTCTTCGGGGTGCGGTAAAGTAAGTTTTTCTTCTAAAATTCCGATTCTTTTGAATTTACTTGCGATATAAGAACTTGCCAGCACATGGCTAAGTAATTGCATCATTATTACCTACATGTATGAAATATGATATTCGTTAACCAAAATTTTCTTATTTTATCCTCTACTATACAAAAATAGGCAGGTGCCTTACCGTGTGTCTTACAATAAAAGTGCTGGGAAACACAGATCAAAACAGAAATTAATTATGTGTTTCGATTCTAACGATATTCTCGTATTATTCGACCCGAAATATATTTTTCTGCTTAATCACAGCTATGACATGCTACCATGTTTGTAACATAAAGAAAGTCTAGGACATATTTGAAGAATATAAATTCCAATTCAATGAATGAATAAATGACTGGTGAAGGAAAAGTATTAAATAAAAAAAAGTCTTGAGTCGAATACAAAACATTGAATAGAAATTCCGTAAGAAGCTTACATTTTCCGAAATTATTTCTAGTACTCGTCTTATATCAGCATCAGCATAAAACATTATCCACAATTTAACACATTAAGAACCATTAAGTAAGCAATTGCGAAAAATTAACTGAAAATGTTTTCCAGACAACGATATACTATTACTATCTGTGCCTTGTCATAATGCTTGCACATTTATATACTTATGAAAATTATACAAATTTAATGTCATACTACGGGAACATTCTTTGGCGAAAATCTCGTGTAATATGAAAAGTTTTTCGAACAAATTTTGAGGCATTTATTTCATTATTATTCTCATTTAGATTGTGAAGCTTTTGCTTTAAACAGTGCGCACTCATATCTATATAATACGATGTGTATATGGTAGTTGTTCGAGGTGAGAAGGGTGCTCTGCATAACATGTGACTATGGGAGTTTATGTGTGCGAATTGTAAAGTTCACTTTGAAAAATAAAATTAGAATATTAAAGTCTGTAAATGATAACACTCATGTATGATAATGACGACATGACGACTGGGATATATTCTAATTATATGTGTTTTAACGTTGACTATGCCAAGTGAAATGTTGGAGTTAAGTTGAGTTGAATACATTTGAGCTGGAGATGATGTGGATGTGGATATTGTATCAAGGTTTTTAATTTTTATGTCTTTTTCTTATTTCTTTCAGAATGTTCCATGTCTAGACTAAGATTAACACATCTTATAATTTTTATATCAATTAATTAGGTACCCGCCGTATAGAATTGCATCTGTCGTATAGATTGCATCGGTCTAATTGTGTCGCATCGAGTGCTAAGCGTTAGCTTGTTGGAGATAACAAACTGATAAGTATTTAATAAATATCAGCAATGTAAGGGGAAGACTGAAAACTGCAATTTACGCAACTAACTAGCCTCACGGAGTTCATTTTTGAAAAATGTTGGACTGATAGTTTCAACTATGTAACCAAAATTTAAGAAGTGGGTAAAGCTTATCTGACCACACTTTAAAGGTTCAAAAAGGTGGAAAACAACAAACATCTGAGATACAGATAATAATAATTTCTAATTCTAACATCAAATCGATTCATACTTCCCTGGCACAGAAGGCAAAAAAAATCATCTCTGGTACACGAGATCGTCTATCGTACTTTCGTATAGTTTCTATTCTCATGACTGATATATATTTCTTTTTGTTCGAATTAACTCGAATACTACCGTATGGTTATGGTACGTTCACAGTGGCATTAGAGGCGTAAGAGTTTATTCTCTTAAATCAGACTTTATATCTACGACGATGTGCGGAGTATAAACTGTAAATGGTTAGTCTTCATGTCTTCAACATATTAAGTTTAAACTGCATTCTTTACCATGTACTCATTTATCAATATACCACCGCACATGATATGTCTTTTCGTCTTATATAGAACATCATCCATGTGGAACAATGTATGCATTTCCAGCAAATTTTTATAGCTTAAACTTAAGTTTCTCTTTTTATTGCATTTTTTTGCTCAGAGTTTTTCACATGGTCGTTTTATAATGCATATATGGCTATCATTGCAGGATAGTGCATCTTATATTATGTAACGTCTGTTCAGTAATATATCTTCAGAAATTGTCATAAAATAACTTTCGAATACAATATTTTACGTAAGAGACTGAAATGAAACTCTTACTGTACACATCATACAAATAAGGTAACCGTATCTTTCGAAGCATCTTCTTCACTCCACTCCAATTTTAGATATAATAAATAGAACGTAATATATACATAACAGAAGTGAAGGAGAAGTCCCTTTTAAGTTTCATATTAGTAAAATAGCAAGTTTCCATACAATGTAATAAAATTTATGTGTCGCAGTTCACACGTATCCGCATGTACACACCAAAGTGATGAACCGACCATTGTATTGATGCTAAAACTTACACACATATATGTACCTTCGCATCCAACACAAAATACAAGAGTTAAAAAGGACGAGACGATCATGTCCGTGATAGCACAATGGCTCACTACTTTCGTCTATCCATTTAATGTCAAAGCTTTCCTCTTTGTAGAGACATCTCCATACATGATATTTTCTCCGCAAAAGAATAAACAATCAGCTTTGGTTACGTTATTTCTTAGCTACATACATCCATTGTATAATGTCGAACCACACACAGTTTAGGGATTTCCAACATGGAAACATAATTTCTTGCGTTTCGTCTTGATTTTATGTATATGAGAAGAATTTTTGGATATCATACAGTATTCGTTTTAGTATTTTATATCTCTGTGTGGTCTTTATAGATTATGTGTATTGGAATTTCTCGTGTGTCTCATGTGTATTGTTTCTTATTTCTACATCAAACCCATACATAATGTCCTTTTGGTAAACGAAAAGACAACGTTTTAGCTTCGGTAACATATGTGTAGTTATGTCTTGAGAAACTTATATGATACTTCAGAATAGTTACGGTACGAGTACAATACCGGGTGGGTGTTTTTGGGGTGGGTGAAAAAAAGGCAACAAAAAATTAAGACGACGACGTGTAGAAAGCTAGAAAGTTGCAGTAATTTAAGGGTAATAAAATCACGATTTATATATCTTACGAATGTGCTTATAAGAGTTGAGTTGAATTATAGATCGATTGTAATGTATTTTCATTAAATGAAAATTAGAAGTATAGCTGTATTATTGTGGATGTGGAATATGTTCTGTTATTCATGGCACCAAATAGAAGTTAACCATGAAGGTCGTTAACGAATATTTTATATTAGACAATCGTTCCCACATTTGTTTATTAGTTGGAAATAGCGTGGGGTAATAAAATCAAGGTTCAAAATCACCCAGTTAATTTTCTTTATCACATGAAACTGGAGATAAATTTCACATCGGAAGTCGTTGTTTCTTTCAAGCATAATGAGTGTAATGAAACATAAGTTTCTTGGGCATGAGAATTGGAAGTCTGTCTATTTTTAGTGAATAGACCCAAAATAGACAGGTTAATTTAACAGTAGAACTTTATTATGACGTAATATATCTGTGGCATAAGTGCTGTATAGGTGGGGTGGGGAATATTTGTTGCATCAATGGTAAACTGTCAATTCATTCATTCAAATGCAAGAGTTATACGCCATTTATGCAACAATTGTACATCACTTGACCAACAAAATGCAACATTAATGCCACCCAATGCGACAGTAATGCCACCCAATGCAACAGTAATGCCACCCAATGCAACAGTAATGCCACCCAATGCAACAGTAATGCCACCAAATGCAACATTAATGCCACCAAATGCAACATTAATGCCACCCAAAGCAACATTAATGCCACCCAATGCAACATTAATGCAACCCAATGCAACATTAATAGTGCTACACACTTATACATTAAAAGTGGAACATTTAATCCGTTGCCAAACTGCAACCTGCAACGTTAAAAAGCCGGCGTGTAAATGTTGTTTTATTCTTACATAAGTGGTTCATTAATATTGCATTTTTGTGGATGAGAGACGTAAAATTGTAGGATGAATTACCATCACTTATGCCACAAATACTCGTCACTTATGCAACAGTTTATCTACAGTTGTGCTTCGTCCCCACAAAATACGGCCGTTGCATTACTGTTGTATTAGTGATGTATAATTGTTGCGTGAGTAATGTACAATGTTGGATAAATTTTAAATTGGTAATGCATCACTAATGCTACAAATATTCATCATTCATACAACAACTATACAACAGTAATGCTTTAGTAGTATTATGTGGGTTGTTGCATGGATGTAGACAAACTGTTCCATAAATGTCGAATATTTGTTGCATTTTGGATGCTTCAACCATACTTAATGTGTCCAACAATGTACATCACTGATGTAACAATAATGCATGCCGTGTGCAACAATCTTACATCACTCATCCACAAAAATGCAACACTTTCGCAACTTAAGTCTACATTAATGTAACGTTAATAGAACACTAATGCAACATTAGTACAACATTTATCCATTAAATATGCTCCATATTTATCATTCTGCGTTTTGGTATTCTGAAATTAATTCTTCTGAATTCTGAATTTAATTTTTACCAAATGATTGCTTTCGAAGTAGTCTGTCTAGTTATATATTAATCAAAATTTTAAGGTTTTCTTCGGCAGTTTTACTCAAATTTTTCGTTTTTAATTAGTAGTTTTGTAAGATTTTGAATTTTGCTCAATAAAAAATTGATATGGCGCCTACACTTCAGAGCACCGACATTTCTACAAATACTGTAACAGAGGTCCAAGCGGATGGATCTATATTAAAAACCATTACGATAACAACAACCACAAAATTTACAGGTTAACTTATCGAATTAATTAGATTCAAAAGTTTTCAACCACGACATGATTGTAAGGCATAAAAGTTCTTCCCTAACAGACGGTACAACTCGACAGAGGATCAAAACACAAAAGGAGATAACTCCAGCTGTTCATACAAGCCATACCGGAGTGAAAGCGATTAAAGCAAATCCATATGAGTTCGGCTATGACGTCTCAAAATCCACTGCTCCCAAAGCGGTTGTTACAACTTCAAACGAATTTATACAACAATGTTTGGATGAACACAATAAGTTTCGTGCAATGCATCATGCGCCTCCATTGAAACTGAACAATAAGTTAAGTAAAATCGCACAGGCCTGGGCAAACCAGCTCGCTAAAGATGAGAAAATGTATCACAGCGAAACTGATTTTGGCGAAAATCTTTTTTTGGTCTACAGTAGACAAACCTGGATACTATGCGGTTAAATCATGGTATGATGAGATCAAATATTGGGATTGGAATAAAATGGCGGGAAACGGAGAGGGTCAAATTGGTCATTTTACGCAATTGATTTGGAAGAGGTCGAAAGAAATTGGTGTTGCAGCAGCTTATTCGAAAGATGGGCACTTGTTCGTTGTGGTGGAGTATAATCCACCAGGAAATTATGTAGGTTGTTACCAGGAGAACGTTCTTCCGAAATAAATAGATAATCACGACTTCAGGAGCTAAAAGGAATAATTTCGTGTTTTCAATAATTTTTATGTCAGGCCATTAAGTTCCGTGTTTCTTCTTTGATTTTATCACTTAAAAATGGTGCCAACCATTGTCCGCATTGAGCTTAGTGAATTAGAAATGCATTCGAGATACAACGTTT
Source organism: Bradysia coprophila (assembly GCF_014529535.1). NCBI lineage: Eukaryota > Metazoa > Arthropoda > Insecta > Diptera > Sciaridae > Bradysia > Bradysia coprophila. Next base: position 6,897,299 of record NW_023503616.1, read on the forward strand.
TGAGCTGTAAAATTTATAGTACCCTCTTGTGGACGACTATTACATCTGTTATCGACAGCGACGACAAAAATTTATGATGTTTGTTAAAGTTAATAATGAAGTAATAGATTTTACAACACTATTTATGTTGAAAGTACTTAAAAATATATTCATGGAATAAAATAATTTGTAGTTTTGTGTGGAATTGAAGATATAAAAAGAGATACGCGTCTATTTAAAATATCTCCGAGTAAGTACGTAATCTTACTAGTAAAAAGTAGGAAAACGAATTTTCGGATGTTCCCTATTCCCTAATTTATATGAATGGAAAATTGTAAAAATGTCGAAACTGTGCTTGATTCTCGAAGTAGCCTGTCGATTTTTTTTTATTAAATTTATTTTTTTAGTCAAATTTTCCGTAAATTTTTCAAGATTTTGAATTGATTTTGTGAAATAAATATATTGGTGGTATGGCACCAACACTTCAGAGTAACGACGTGTTCACAAAAACCGATACCAAGGCCAATGCGGATGGATCTATATTAACAATCACTACAACAACAAATATCAAAAAATATTCAGGTTACTCACCTTATCGAATTAATTTGATTGGAAACGTTTCAACTACGACATGATTATTAATTATGAAAGTCTTTCCAACAGACGGTTCTACTGTCACGAAGGTCAAAAAACAAACCGAAACAACACCAGCTGGTTATTCAAGTAACACCGGACAGAGAGCAATTAAGGGAAATCCATATGAGTTCGGTTATAACGCTTCACAATCCATGGCTGCTAAAGTGGCCATTACGACGAGCAAAGAATTCAAGAAACACTGTTTGGATGAACATAATAGGCTCCGAGCAATGCATCATGCGCCTCCATTGAAACTAAGCCTTGAATTAAGTAAAATTGCACAGGGTTGGGCCAACAAGCTAGCAAAAGATGAGAAAATATATTACAGCACATATGAATTCGGTGAAAATATATATTCGTGTACAGGAGACAGACCCAGCGCTAGTACCGATGCTGTTAAAGCATGGTATGATGAGATTAAATACTGGGATTGGAAGAAAATGTCAGGAAACGGAAAGGGTGAAACTGGGCATTTTACACAATTGATTTGGAAAAGGTCAAAAGAAATTGGTGTTGCAGCAGCTTATTCTAAAGATGGCCGTTTATTTGTTGTGGTAGAGTATAATCCACCTGGAAATTTCACAGGTCGTTACTGGGAGAATGTTCTTCCGAAATAAATAAACAAAGTTGCTCAATAAAGTGACTCCAAAAGCCACAAAAGCAGAAATGGAATACATTTGGTTAAATTACATTCAGAAATTAATTACATAAAGTTTTTAATAAAATTTATGTGTGGCCATTAGTTTCGTATTTTTTCTTTGACTTTATCACTTAAAAATGGTGCCACAATCTTCGTGTTTTAGTGGAAAAATGTTTTTCTTCTATCTGCACATTTTATATTCATTTTTTTGTGTTGTATATGGCAAAATAGAGTCACACTTAAAATGTATGAAATACACGAATATGATATTTTGTAGATGATATTCCTTTCTATATACAAGAAAAGTTACTTTTCGAAAGACTGCTGTGTAAGAAAGCTATCACTAAAAGCTTTAAGAAAAAAGAAAAGAAAATGCAGTCTGTGTTGTTAATGATATTGTTTTCGAAAGCACACTGTCAACCACTTTTTATCAGCACTCTTTTCAAGATACGAATAAAGTCATCTTGACTTTAACAAGCGTAGTTCAAACAGTTTTTGAAGCTATATTATTAACATTTTATTAATTGATATTGAACGCAGCCGATGTGACGAAGAAAAAAACTTAGACTATCTATGATTGATCTATGATATCACTATGATTTTTCACAAGAAAATTTTGTTACAAGCTCGTAACCGGTGCTAGTGCTAAGAAAACAACATTTCAAAATTTAGTGCAGTTGCATTCCCTCTTACAAATATAAAGCATCGCATCGAATAAGACTAATCATAACTACGAAATTGAGTTCCTTTTACGAAGTTTTTAAAGACATTAACAATAGACCGCGAGCCTGTTTTAATAAAAGTTTGGTTTTGCTATAAACCAGTGAACCAGTGAAACCAGTAAACCAGATTTAGCTTATAAACCAGTGAAAATTGTTTCTATATTTTTTATAAAAATTAATTAAAAAATTCATTGCCATGACGAACTCATGATGAAAGATATTTTTTCACTTACTGAAACTAAAAAGAAATTGAAAGTAATATTATTTTGTATCTTAGTGTTGTTGATCACAATGGAAACAAACTCTCAACAAACAAAACATCCCATTTTTTAAAATTTCTTTTACGTTGGTAACTTACGAGATTCGTACTGTTTTTTCAAGCGCTAAGATTTTCAAAAATTGAAACAGATTCTCTTTTTCACACTATCGTAATAATCAAATTTCCCATTTTTAATAATCTTCCCAACTTCACGAATTCACAAGAAAAGTTTCAGTAATCGCTTTCGAAAAAGGTTAAAAAAATCTGCAAAATTGAAAATAAAATCTTTACAAAGATTAACCATTTCGAGCGTGTCATGTAGCTAGGTTAACATTATAATGTCTCTATATATATATTCATTAAAATATCCTTGACAAAGATTATCTATTAAAGAGTTTATTACCTAGAGTGCAAAAATACGTACGCAGTTAAGAGTTGATGAAGTCCTTCGTCGTCTTCTCATTTTTCACGTTTCTGCTGAGCTCTAGAAGAGAAAAAAAAACTTAACTAAATTACAAACTGCAAAACATAAATTCAGCACTTTAATTTCAACATTTTTTTTTTTAAATAATAGAATTGCATGCACATACACATTTATAAATATATACAAGTAAAAGATAGTTCCACAAACTTTCCGAGGTAACATATGGTTTGTTAACAACTTCTGCATTTTTAGTTGGGGAGGAAAATTAAACCACAAAAAAAAGTTGTGTTAACCAAACTTTGTTTTTCAGTTTTGTTTTAGAGGAAGTTGACTGATCACCAGACGCCGTAATAAAATTTAATCTGAACGTATTATCGTTATAACTTTTTTCAAGAACGATAGAAAAATTGCTATGTGAAAATACACTTTGCTGACGATTTGTAATATGTTTCCCCGACATTGATATCTTCACCTTAATCAAATTGAATAAATATCCTGGTTTAAAGCGAAACTTTGAAAGTTCCTTCTAACACAGTGTCGGAAAACTGTCTACCTTTAAAATTTGTTCACAAATTCTTCACAAAAACAGGTCATTTTCAATGTCCCAGAATTTGCATGTCATAATAGTTACATTTGAATAGAGATTAGAATTGCGACACCATTTGCGCAATCTATGTACACATTTACATATAATTCGTATTATGGGCGAGGTGTAATGACGATATAACTCATATAAAAGGGTTAAATAACTCGAATATCTATGTATAGTTTCCACAGACGTTATACCAGACCTTACAACCTAGTAAAATGATCCCTGGAAATATGTATAACTTATACTCTCTACCCCACAATGGCAAAACAAGCGAAAAGCACCATAACTTCCCTTACAACTCTATGTGTCAGAACATTTCTCGGATGGTGTTATGCATTATGTACATTCAAACATTAAATATATCTTTGTGGATCTACTTTGAAAAGAGAAATTATCTTAAATGCGTAAACCTCTTAATCTGAGGCTCCCTCCCCAAAAAATAATCTATTACATTCAGTAAATATCATTAATGACTTGGCAGAAAAAGTGTACTAGATTTAGGAGGTATTAACCATTATCGTGTACGCATACGGTTGTAAATATTTATATGTGTAGCGATATATAGCCGCAACGTGATAGACGAGATTGACGTTGGATTTAAAATTGTATTTATGAAATTTTACGGGTGCATTTATTCGTACATTATTTTGAAAATTAGTAAATAGACAATAAATAATCATCCTTCTCTCTATTATGTTGTATTTGGTTTTTCATAATCATCATTTATTTTGCCAAATAGTACAGTCTTATATTGATGGAAAGAAATGAAAGGTGGTTCATTCGGTTGCAGTATCTTGGCGTGTTACAAACACTATAGGCTATCAATATAACCCATCGATAATTATGTTAACCATTGATAATTATAATTATTTGACATAATTATCATCTTTCTCTCTCTCTCTCTCTCTCTCTGGTATAACAGATTAAAGTTGCTAGATGGAAGTATAATACTGAACATATAAATAGTCCGGAGTCGATGGTCACCACTGTAGAACCATTTTTTAATTTCTAAGCTCTCTTTAAGTGCCTTATTTTATAGGGAAGAAATAAAAGCGATAAATCTAAAATAAGAATTGATCACTTGAAAATTAAAATGATTGCAGGAAAATAAGAATGTGATCACAACCAGTTTTTCAAATATAACACTTCGAAATAAGATTCTATCAACCTAAAATAAGAAGTGATCACAAGTAGTACCTACCACCCGCTAAATCAAATGTGATCACTAAAAATAAAGAATTTGATCACTAAAAATAAAGAATTTGATCACTAAAAGTAAAGAATTTGATCACTAAAAGTCCGAACGAATACACATAAAAAGCGTTTTAACACGCCGAGCGATCCGGCCCATTGCCCCGGAGCGAAGCGGAGGGCCGCAATGCGAGCCGGGCGCCGGAACGGTGTTGGTAACTTAGGAGTTAATTTTTTCTCTCTCGCATCGTCTAATAATTAGTCTGTGTAATTCATTGCACATAAAAAGCGTTTTAACACGCGGAGCGATCCGGCCCATTGCCCCGTAGCGAAGCGGAGGGCCGCAATGCGAGCCGGGCGCCGGAACGGTGTTGGTAACTTAGGTGTTAATTTTTTTTTCTCTTGCATCGTCTAATAATCAAACAGAATAATAGATAGCATATCCTTATTTCTTGCAATCAAATTTTTTATTTTGCACGATCATTTCTTTATTTTTTGTAATCAAATTCGTATAATTGTAGATCATTTCTTATTTCGAGACGATCATATGTTAGTGGTAAAATTGCATATATTTAGTGATCAAATTCTTATTTTTTGGTGATCAAATTCTATTTTTATTGCTATCATAAAAAAATTGTGATCATTTCTCTTTTTCTAGTGATCATTTCCTATTTTCTTGTGATCATTTCTTATTAAATAGCTATCACTTTAATTACATGCCTATTTTATATCGTGCGATAAATTCTGGCTATCGATCATTATCAAAATGAAGTAACAGATTTACCGACTGTTTTGCGATAAGCTTGTTGTTTCTACATGTTTTTCATTTCGTCCTTTTACATTGGTTATTTTAATGAAGTAATTTGTTTTTGGAAGAATCTTCAGAATTTTTCATTTAGCTCAGTTTCATAGTTTCATTTACTATTTCATTCCATTGTTTTGAATCACAAAAACAATTTGTGAGTCCTGATCTTTGTGATTGTATTTCTCGCAAATGTAAATTTCTAGAAATGACAACAAAATTTGAATGATCTTTCGAAGAAAAGTCCTTTAGTCAAATAAGGAAATTCGGTAAATCGATGCTTCTATTACATTTCGTCATAAAATTACTAATGTCAGTGCTCTATCTTAACTTCAATGTTATTACATTTCATGAATATTTTCACTAGAGTGAAGTTATTGAGGCGTTGGAATTGCTGGAATTAACGAAAAGGTATAATTTAAGCATGAGTTGGGAAAATGTATGGATAAAATGGTGAATTAATATAATATTAAATAACAACGAAACTTCTCAAAATTAATATCACATTTGTTGTCGCATCATTCGGAAGTTTTTTTTTAAATTTAATTCAGAAATCATTCGGATAACCAACATTTTTGATATAGTTATTGTGTTCGGAGGATAATTATATTCGGAGTTTTAATGCTTTCTCCGACAATAAAAATATTTAAAAAAAAATTAAAAAAGGAATCCTCGAGTATAAAAACCATAAAAAAAAACTTAAATTTGTTAGACTGCGATGCGTTCAAGATGAGCAATTCAAGAGGCTTAAGCAGATCTTGTTTTACGATTCGGTTCGGTTTCAGTCCGACTTGACTATGCTTCTGTTCCAGAAAATACGACTTTCCAGGGAATGTAATGGCACAATGATAAATCTATTTATTGGACGTCGTATTCAACACTACTGTACAAAATTACAATATACTGCACACTATCCGCAGATATAGAGAACAAATATCCATTATTTGGGTTGAAATTGAAATATGGAATTTTGAATAATTCACACATATCAAATTCACACCACACAGTACACAATGTGTGGGATGGAATTGATAATTTTGATTGAGTTATAATGATAAATGAAAATGAATCGAAGGCGAAACAAAACTGTAAACAGTAAATGTGTAGAATATGAAAATGCTCTGGTCTTTTATCAGTAAAATGGATACATTGAGACTAAGGAACGTTTTAAGATAAATATGAAAAGCTTTCAAACAAATATTGCTAGTTAAGGAATGAAATGAGCAGAAATTTTTAAGTGTTGTGTTATGACTGGCCAGCATTTGAGTCTCATTGTAGATTGTAAGTTCTGTTTAAAAAATATTTTATTTCCACACTTTGAACAACACGAGTGCAGTTAAAGGGACTGCTATAGAGCGGCTTTTAGAAGCATATTACAAAAACCAACAACCCACTGATTGGACGTGGAAAAAGCGATAAAACAACAAGATTGCACCGAAATAAAATAAATGTTTGTTGTTAAATAGTCAAATTATCATCTAAAATTAGAATTGGCTTCACTCCGGAATATTTCTAGTGCCAGAAAAACGAAAAGCTTTCAACCCAGCCAGCGAATGAGTGTGGTATACATATATTGCATAATATGGGGTTAAATTAGTCCCCACCAAAAGTATCTTATATTAACAGATGCTAAATTAGCAAAACGCTTTATTTCGTGCAAACATCAACAGCAACAACAACAATTACAAATCCGTGCACAAACACCTATTTGGAATCCAGCCATATTAGAGATTTCGGGTGGTTTTATCTGGCGTCCCGCAATTATTTCAAGTTTTCTTGTATTTTGTGTACTATGTGTGGGGACATGAATTGTGTTGTATGCATATTTGGATGGTAATTATTGGATCCCGGTTTGCTTTTATTTTACTGAGCCGAAAGATTATTTGATTAGATCGAATCTCCTTGATAATGTTCCAATTATAGTGAGAAATTATGTGGCATTAGGAGAAAATGAATACGTTCACAGAATGACATTATAATTAGTCACTGCTGTAAACCCTTCTTTCGATCTACAAATTGCTGCTTTATGTCTAAAATAGAAATTGGAAATTAGAGAAGTTAGTAACATCACCATGAGAAATAGTATTTTTCGTTACGAGTGATGAAAAGTGGAATTCAGGACTAGTAGTAAGCTTGCCCTAACGAGGCGTCTCCGGAAAAGTTCTGCTTTCATCGCGAGTTACGAACTACGTTTTTTTTTGCAGTAATGATCATAATGAGAGGGAACACACAAACAATAACAAAGAAATCACTTTACAACAATTTCACTTTTACTTGGTACACTCGATTGCGGCCGAAAATATATATGAAATTCCATTGTTGGCTTTGTTTACCGGCCGACAAAGTTACGTTGTTTATCTAGTGTCGAAATATCGCGACTTCGTCGCTCATTTCCGACAAACTATAAACAAAACGTTGTTCCTAGCTTTTTTTAGCGAACTCGATTCGCTAAGAAAAATAGGAAAAACACAATTTAAGGACGCACATATGTCGAGCAGTACTTTGATCGAACTTTTCCATCGTATGTGCAGTTACGAAAAACGTCGAATTATGATCATAAGGCACAAAAAGTTATTTTGATGAGTGAAAGCGAGGTTTTATATGTTCTAGCCAAATGCAAGAGTTGCTATCATACTTGTCAAAAATAATAAAAGTTAACATACTGGAACGGAAATTGGTATTTTCAAAAAAAATACGGTTCCGTCCTTTTGAAGGTAATAGTAGATTCCTTTTTTGTTTGGAACATTTTGTTTTACTCAAAAACGTGAGGTAAAGTTAACTGCACTTCACGGTAGTGAAACGTTACCTCAAGTTTCTGAATCAGATACCTTCTTACTTGGCAAAGGAACAACTGGTGGAAATGGCACTTCTTGTGTGTTTACCGACCTCGGCTATGCCTCGATCGGTAGATGATTCGGTGCCATTTTCTTTCACAAAAGAAGTGCCATTTCCAGAGTTGGTTCCATTGGTAAGTAATGTACTATTCCTTTTTTAAGGATTGTCCGTAGCTGCTTTTACTATTTGGCATACGAAACCGTCGAGTTTTTCACTTTATTCCCTTGACTGAAAGTCATGGGTCTTACGGATGATAAACACCCTAAAATGTTTGTCACACAATGATCACTACTATGATTGAAAATGCATGAATGTATGACCAAAAACCTTAAATACAGAAAATGTTTGTCACACTTTGATGATTCGTTGATTACACGATAACTTGAGTAATTTTCAACGGATTTTCAAAAACTTTTTTTTAATCGACGGGGAATTAAATTCTTCAGGTTAAGTTCGAAGATGGGCTATTACGGTCGGGTGTTCTTAGAGATATTCCCAAAAGAATTTTTGTCTCGTCCCTTGATTCCACGATAACTCGAGTAGTTTTCGACGGATTTCCAAAAACTTTTTTTTATTTGACGGGGAATTAAATTCCTCAGGTTAAGTTCGAAGATGGGTTATAACGGACGGGTGATTTAGAGATATTCTCAAGAGAATTTTTGTCTGGTCGCTTGATTCCACGATAACTCGAGTAGTTTTCGACAAATTTCCAAAAACTTTTTTTTTAATCGACGGGAATTAAATTGCTGAGGCTAAGTTGAAGATGGGTCGTAACGGGCTGGTGATCTTAGAGATATTCCCAAAAGAATTTTTGTCTCGTTCCTTAATAACCACGATAACTTGACGTAATCCTCAACGGATTTCCAAAAACTTTTTTTTAATCGACAGGGAATAAAATTACGAAGGCTACGTTCGAAGATGGGTCGTAACGGGCTGGTGATCTTAGAGATATTTTCAAAAGAATTTTTGTCTCGTTCCTAGATAACACGATAGCTTGACGTGATCCTCAACGGATTTCAAAAACTTTTTTTATTCGACGGGAATTCCATTCCCAATGATAAGTTCAAAGTTGGGCTATGACGGTCGGGGGATCTCAGAAATATTCCTAAAAGAATTTTTTGTATCGTCCCGTGATATTATCGTGTTATTAGTTGAGTAATTCTTAATGGTCCAAAAAAGACAATTATCCCACTAAGAAAGACATTTTTGGGTTAAGCTCGTTAATGGAATATACTGGAGTAATATTCTAGGATTCATTCCAAAATTTTGTGTGTGTAATATCTTTATATCGATGATAAGAAAAAAATTAAAGTTTGGACGAGTGTGAACTTTGCGGCCAGAGCGAAGCGAGGGCCGTAATCACACGAGTTTCATTTTTATTCAATATGTAAGCAAGAAATTCGCCTCTTTCCAGGGTCTGTATCTCGTGCTGCCTTTTTGATGGTATCTTTTCATCAGAATCCTTTTTTCAAAACACACGACCGCAATTCACGCCGTAAGTGTGCCTAAAATTTGAATTTTAAGTGAACGATTCGATGAAAAAGTGAACCGAAAAATACATTTCAACGCTTCATTGTATGAAAATGACGCTACGTTAGAAAGACCTCCGCACTTTCCATTTTGAATTTCGACCGCACTACCGGCGTGAATAACGACCACGAATGTATTAGCTTTCAACAGAAAGTAGATTTGGTTGTAGTCACTTGACCAGTTCTGAAAAAAGTGACCAGTGTACCGAAATTTTCATAAACTGCTCAGTTTTCTCAGGGTTGGTCAAACTGCTACAACCAAATCTATTTTATGTTGAAAGCTAACACATTCGTGGTCGTTATTGCGGTCGTACATACTTGAAAAATGATAATTTTGGTGGAAATATATCACCAAAAGACAGTATTTAAAAATCACCCAAATGTATACTTTTCAGCAAATCATCGATGCCTCTTAAGTACTGAAAATACGTATGAGCCAGTATATGATCAAGTGCTGGAATTTCTCATATACGTGTTTTGTATCGAAAGTAGGGTACGCATACCCTGGTATACTTTTATATACTTTTAGAGTGATTTTTTTTTGCTCGGATTACAAAAATCTTCTTGAGAAAAGTAGTCAGTCAGTCAAGGGATCTGACCATC